>NC_021166.2:26874207-26875805 GCF_000331145.2 Cicer arietinum
ATTTTAGAACACTTTGGGGTGGACTTCTCTGATGAAGTCATGTATACACCCACAAAAGAAAATATGATGGAGTTGGGCGTCCTGCCTAGCATGCGGATAGTATGGAATGAGCAACTTGACTCTTTTGTGCATAAAGGTGATTATGATCAACCATTTGATGCTGCTCCCGAAGATACTGCTGGACCCTCAAATGATGCTGCCCAGACTGACGAAGATGACGAGGATACAACTTCTGATGATGATTCTATCTCCAATCAAATGCTCATGGCTCACCTTGATTCTTTCCAAACCTTCTTTCAAACTCAATTCGAAAATCTGACCACTTCTGTCAACACTCGCTTCCAGAACATTGAAACTACTATTGCTCGCAACCATGACGAGTTATCTCAAGACATTAGTAGTTTATCTGACAAACTTGATCATTTTCACATTCCAACGGATTTTGATCGACACTAGGATTCTATTTGTAATACGTCAAAATATTACCTCATATTATGCCTTGTAGTTTGTCTTATGGTATGCTTTATGTACTAAGTTGAAATTTGTTTTCATGTCTTAACTATTTTGATGTACTTACTTGAACTTGCCTTCATCCTTCGTTATGTCATTTTTTTTACAATGTGTACTACTTTACCTTTACTTGTGTGTATATTCTTGCATATGTATGTCTCTATATTTTTCCTTCTTTTTGATCATGTCAAAAGAGGGAGAAAATTTGGTATTGCTGTTGCCTTAAACATCTTGTAGGTTCTCAAACAATTTTTCAATTAATCACATACAACGGGGAGTAAGCATATACTACGGGGGAGCAATGGTTCGAATTACACAATCTCTCCACAACAATAACAATTTGTCATAATCAAAAAGGGGGAGAATGTAAAAGTACATGTTTTAAAAATCATATTTACATATGCATTTAAAGTATTTTCAAAAGTCAAAACAACATTAACAAAGTCTTAAAAATCATATTTTTGACAAAATGCATAAGTGTATTCGAATACAGCATCTTGTATTCGAATACAAAGCAAGTCAGAAGCAAAAGTCTCAAAGTTGTATTCGACTACAACTATGTGTAGTCGAATACACTGCAAGTCAGTGGCCAAAATCCTTATATTTGTATTCGACTACAACCATCTGTAGTCGAATACAAAGAAAGTCAGTGACAAATTTTCACTAATCTGTATTCGACTACACACATGTGTATTCGAATACAAGGTGTAATTTTTTAACGTTACAATAAGGTGTATTCGAATACACACATCCTGTATCCGAATACAACTGGAAGCAATACAATTTTTCAGATCTGGAATGGCTCCAAATCATTATGATTTTTCATCAAACCTCTTGGATCAATGGCCACGAATCTGAAGAGATGTTTATGGAGTATAAATACCCCACAATTTATGGACGTACCCTTGGTTATAAGGGGAACCAGGATAAATCTATTGTGTTCATCTATTTACTGCACCTTACTATTAGTAGACATTATATTAACTCAGAAAATTCAACTATCGTATCAATAAAAACAAGAAAATTTACTAACACCTAATTCACCCCCCCCCCCCCCCTCAGGGGAACACTTAACCTTAAAATTTGAA
>NC_021166.2:26876333-26876916 GCF_000331145.2 Cicer arietinum
ACTCACGAAGGCATCATTGAGGTAAAAAGATCTAAACTCAACACACTATCACAAGAATATGAGTTATTTCAAATGCAGCCCGAATAGTCTATTCTAGACTTACAGAAAAGGTTCTCCCACTTAACCAATCATTTGACAGCACTCGGAAAAACGGAAACCAATGATGAATTAAATCTAAAGGTACTGAGATCATTGACTCATTGACAAGGGCCTGACAACCAACAGTGACAGCAATATCCGAAAAGAAAAGCCTATCCAAAATGTCTCTTTCTGCACTATTTGGAAAACTTCAAGAGCATGAAATTGAACTTGAAAGGTCAGAACAAAATGAAAGTCAAGAAAAGAAGACCAAAAATATTGCTCTAAATACCGAATCAAGAGAACAAATCAAGGACGACAATTCAGATGAAGATGAAAATATTATTTTTCTTGTTAAGAAATTTGGTAAGTTTCTTAAAAATGACATAACATTCAAAAAGAAAAGTTTCAAGAAGAAAGATAATTCTACATCAAATCAAAACTTCACTTGCTTTGAATGTGGAAAACAAGGACATATTAAAGCAGATTGTCCAAACCTTGCTAA
>NC_021166.2:26877498-26881357 GCF_000331145.2 Cicer arietinum
GAAAACAAGGACATATCAAGGCAGATTGTCCAAACCTTGTTAAGAAAAATGCCACCAAAAAGAAAGACTTCAAGAAGGCATACATAGCTTGGGAAGACAATGAAGTAAGTTCATCTTCAGAATCAGAAAGTGAAGAATGCAGTAATGTTGCATTGATGGCATCACATCAATCAGATAACGAAGAAGAGGTTAGTAACAAAGACTTCTTTCATCTTCATAAAACTAATAGTGAATTGATTCTAGAATATAATGAGGCTCAAAACGCCATCAAGGAACTACTTATTGAATGCAAAAATCTGTTCAAACTAGTGTCAACACAAAAGAAACAAATCTCAAGTCTTCAAGAAAAAGTTGACACTATGGAAAAGAATTCTGAGAAACTAAAACAGAATTTTGCATGCAATAAATGTGATTCCATCTCCTTCAAAATTGTTCAATTAAATAGAGTAATTGAACGATACGAAAAAGGACAAATAGACTTGGAAAATGTTTTAAATACACAAAGATACTCAAATGACAAAAGTGGTCTTGGGTACTCAAAATTTGATAAACCAAACTTGAATAAGACCATTTTTGTCAAAGCAAGTAATCAATCCAATCAAGAAAAGATTATAACTGTGAAAAAGGATCACCTTTATAAAGAGAAAATAATTCATAGAAAATCTCATACACATGCTTTTAAAAATAGATTTACTCCTACTTGTTCTTATTGTGGTCTCAAGGGTCACACCCCTAATACTTGTCATATTAAAAACATTAGTATTCCAAAAGTGCAGTACGTGTGGATAGACAAAGGTACTAACCATCAAGGACCCAAAGCACATTGGGTACCTAATAAAATATGATCTTAATATTGCAGGTATGTACAAAAAGTACCTCAAATATGTGGTACTTAGATAGTGGATGCTCTAAACACATGACGGGTGATATAACAAAATTTTTAGCATTGACTCTTGAGTCAAAGAGATATGTGGTCTATGGAGACAACAACAAAGGAAAAATTTTGGGCATTGGAAAAGTTGGCACAACCCCATCCCCCTCAATTGAAGATGTACTATATGTTGAAGGTCTAAAACACAATCTCATAAGCATTAGTCAGCTTTGCGATAAAGGATACAAGATAGCCTTCAACAAAGATGAATGTATCATCCAACATGAAGCTACAAATGAAATACAATTTATCGGTAAACGTTTCGAAAACATCTTTATACTTAATCTTGACGATCTATCCTTAAAAATGAAATGTCTTTTGGTAAGCGACAATAATGATGCTTGGCTATGGCATAAGAGATTTGCTCATATTCACATGGATCATTTAAACAAATTGGTCAAGCATGATCTTGTTGTAGGCTTACCAAAAATAAAATTTATAAAAGATAAATTGTGTGACGCATGTCAAAAAGGTAAGCAAACTATTTCAACTTCTAGACCGCTACAATTGATACATATGGATTTGTTTGGTCCATCAAGAACCAAAAGTCTTGGTGGAAACTCATATGGACTAGTTATTGTTGATGATTACTCAAGGTTCACTTGGACCTTATTTTTGGCAAGTAAAAATGAAGCTTTTAAGGCATTTAAAAACTATGCCAAGCTAGTCCAAAACGAACAATCTGCCAAAATTGTATCAATTAGAAGTGATCATGGAAGAGAATTTCAAAATACTTCATTTGAAGAATTTTGTAAAGAAAATTGCATTTTTCACAACTTTTTTGTACCAAGGACACCACAACAAAATGAGTTTGTTGAGAGAAAGAACAGATCCTTGATAGAGCTCGCAAGAACTATGCTAAGCGACTCAAACCTACCAAAATATTTTTGGGCAGATGCTGTAAACACAACATGCTATGTTTCCAACCGGGTAATCATTCGGCCAATTCTTAAGAAAACTCCGTATGAACTTTACAAAGGAAGAAAACCCAATATCTCTCACTTCCACATTTTTGGATGTAAGTGTTTTGTGTTAAACAATGGTAAAGACAACCTTGGAAAATTTGATGAAAAAGCTAATGAAGGTATATTTCTCGGTTACTCTTTATCTAGTAAAGCATTTAGAATTTTCAATAAAAGAACTTTATTAGTTAAAGAATCAATGCATGTAACTTTTGGTGAAACTAACCCCATAAAAGAGGAAAATATTATTTCTTGTGATGATGATGTTTTTGAAAGCAATGATACAAGCAAAGAACATCAAACTGATCAACCAGATCAAGAAAGTGAAATCAACATTGAAAGACAAAGTGACGATCTTCCTAAAGAATGGAGAACTCATAGATATCACCCAATTGATAACATCATAAGTGATATCAATAAAGGAGTCACAACAAGATTAAAACTGCAAGATGCTTGCTTAAACATGGCATCTGTTTCTCAAATCGAACCCTCCAAAATTGGTGAAGCACTTAAAGATGATCAATGGATACTTGCCATGCAAGAAGAACTCAATCAATTTGAAAGAAGCCAAGTATGGGAACTTGTTCCTAATCCTGGAAATAAACACATCATTGGTACAAAATGGGTGTTCAAAAATAAACTAGATGAGAATGGCATAGTTGTTCGCAACAAAGCTAGATTGGTTGCTCAAGGATACAATCAAGAGGAAGGGATAGATTTTGACGAAACATTTGCTCCGCTAGCAAGATTAGAAGCAATACGTTTACTACTTGCGTATGCTTGTTCCATGAACTTTGAGTTATATCAAATGGATGTGAAGAGTGCCTTTCTCAATGGATACATAAATGAAGAAGTCTATGTCAAACAGCCCCCTGGGTTTGAAGATTCCAAAAATCCCTCACATGTTTACAAATTAAAAAAGGCTCTCTATGGTTGATGGATTAAGCACCTTTTTATGTGCACGAGGATTTGAAAAAGGAGAAGTCGATAAAACATTATTTGTCAAAAGAGATAATGGTCACACCTTATTGGTCCAAATCTACGTTGATGATATAATATTTGGATCAACCAACAAGGACATATGTGAAGAATTCTCGTCAATAATGCAAGGAGAATTTGAAATGTCCATGATAGGAAAATTAAACTATTTTCTTGGACTTTACATCAAGCAACTTGAGCATGGCATCTTCATAAATCAGGCAAAATATTGTAAAGAATTACTCAAAAGATTTGAAATGGAAAACTGCAAAGAAAGTGCAACTCCAATGGGCTCCAGAACCTATGTTGATAAAGATACATCAGGTATTTCAATCGACGTATCCAAATATCGAGGTATGATTGGATCCTTATTATATCTAACGGCCAGTCGGCCAGATATTATGTTTAGTGTTTGTTTGTGTGCAAGATTTCAGGCGGATCCGAAAGAATCGCATCTTGTAGCCGTTAAAAGAATTATGAAGTATTTGAAAGGAACGACAAATGTAGGCCTATGGTACCCCAAGGGTAGCATATGTAGCCTAGTTGGATATTCTGATTCAGATTATGCAGGATGCAAAACGGATCGTAAAAGCACAAGCGGCACTTGCCATATCTTAGGCAATGCACTAGTATCATGGTCTTGCAAAAAGCAAGCCTGTGTTGCCCTTAGTACTGCTGAAGCCGAATACATAGCAGCAGGAAGTTGTTGTGCCCAGATTCTCTGGCTCAAATAGTAACTACATGACTATGGAGTTGATCTCGGATGCATTCCCCTAAAATGTGACAATACGAGTGCAATAAACATCTCAAAAAATCTAATCATGCACTCTCAGACTAAACACATCGATATACGTCATCACTTTCTACGCGATCATGTGATGAAAGGTAATGTTGAGGTAACATTTGTTGATACACACAATCAATTGGCTGATATCTTTACAAAACCTTTACCTAAGGACTCATTTTATAATATCCGAAGAGAACTTGG
>NC_021166.2:26881706-26906425 GCF_000331145.2 Cicer arietinum
AGTTTTTAAGCAAAAATTCGCACATGTAGTCGAATACAAATGTTTGTATTCGAATACATACTTTTCCAGAAATTCTTGTATTCGAATACAACTTATGTGTAGTCGAATACACGTTCCCAGAACAATGTGTATTCGAATACAACTAGGTGTAGTCGAATACACCTTCGCGTTTTTGCCCAGATATAAAAGTTGTTTCACATTTTAGGTTTATTTTACATTTGATATTCGAATACACAGTTGTAGCCTCTCCTCTCCTCTCCCAAAATCTCGTCCATCCTCCTTTCACTCAGTTACCCATTCACCCAACCTTGCAAACTACATCAATCATTACTTCTTTCTTGGCATTTATCATCAGATTTCTCACATTTCTCTCAAACCCATTTTTCACCAAAACCTATTTTCTCACCATGGATGCCCGCAAACGAGGACCAAGAACCAAGCATGCAAAATTGGGTCCTTCAAGAAAACGAACAAGGAATCCCAACATCACGGATTTATCTCGGCTTCTACACACACCGGAAGAAATTGATCGTTTTCGCACATTCTACTCTGACAAGCGACTTATCATTCCAAAATATGGTACTTTAAACTCTTTCTCTGCCTTTAAATTTCCTGAGTTGCTCAAGGTACAATATGTTGAAGAGTTTATAGGCTACAAAGGTCCTGTCTATCCTAACATAGTTAGGGTTTTTTATTGCAATCTCATCCAAGATGGAAAAACGCTGGTATCTCGAGTTAAGGGTAAAACCATTCGGTTAAATACCAAAACTATAGGCGAAATTCTGAACATTCCCTTTAACGGTCAAAAGTTTTGTCCCAACAACTTGTGTGAATGGGTTGATATCTCTAAGTATGATGCGTATGTTGCCCTATGTCGATTTGACAGACGCACAATGGAACAAAAGCGGACTCGGGCTGGTTCCAAATATGCCCAACAACGGTATGGAGTGGGAAATCTTACCGTTGATAATCGCTTTTTGTACTATTTCCTTAGCTACATTCTGGTTCCGAAGGCTGTAAATTACTCCCAAATTTCGGAGTTTGAATTACAAATTATGAATTTCATATATGAAGGTTGTCAACTAAATTGGGCATACTTTGTGAAATCTATCATGTTTGGATCCCGAGAGGCAATTGGCTTACCATATGCGAAGGATGTTTCTCGGATTTTAGAACACTTTGGGGTGGACTTCTCTGATGAAGTCATGTATACACCCACAAAAGAAAATATGCTGGATTTGGGCGTCCTGCCTAGCATGCGGATAGTATGGAATGAGCAACTTGACTCTTTTGTGCATAAAGGTGATTATGATCAACCATCTGGTCCAAATATCTTTATGACACAAATATGTAGGAGGTAAGATAATAAAAATCAAACTTGAAATGACTAAAAGAGACAAAAGAATACAAAAATGTTTGATGTTTCAAAGTGAGCAATTCAATTTTTTTTATGTGCAAAATGCCTTTTTTTTTCAAAAGTGCATTTGTACATAATCACTGTTTTACAGAACATGTAATTTCAAATTTTTCTCTGCATATATGATCTCCTCTCGTTTTTTAATCAATTTAGGCTTTTGTATTTTCTGAATCAGGCATATGTAGAAGATAAAACATCAAAAACAAATTTATAAATGGAATTTTGGATCAAACATTTGAAAATGGAGAAGATGCAGATTATTATTATTATTATTATTATTATTTTACCAATTTCAGCTAGGGGTGACAACATGGATGAATTTGGATGATAATGGATGGATAAAAAAATCAAATAAACCATTTACAATCCACTAAATTCTTTATAAAAAATATCCAATCCAAATCAATCTAATAAAATCCATCCACTAAAAATAGAAATCATCCAATACATCCATTATCTTATTTTAATAGATTGATGTCCATCCAATCCACTAAATATTTTTTTTAATAATCCAATAAATTAATGTCTATATTAATAATATACTTTATTGTTTAAAAAATAACATTATTTGTTATTTTTAAAAACTATTTTTCAATAAAAATATTATTTTTGAAAAAACTATTTTTTCCATTATTTTAAAAAATACTTTAATTTTAAAAATTGGTTTTTGTTTAAAAATCGGTGGTTGACTTGGGAGCTTCAGTAATCCAGTGGTTCACGGAGGAGCTCCGACGATTGACCATCACACATCAACTCCTATTATTTTTAATTAATTCATTATAATATTTAAATTATTATTTTATGTTTAAATAATAAAAAAAATCAGTTTTATTAAACAAAATAAAAACAGTTTTTTTATAATATCAACTTCTTATACAAAAAAAGAGTGATTTTTTAAAGACAGTTTTCTAAATTAATAAAATAAAATTAGTTCTTAATTAATAATAAATAAATATAATTTAAGAATTAATGATATTATAATATTTAAAAACAGTTTTTAAAATAATATTACTAAACCTAATCTTTATAATAGTAATCAAACAATATATTTGTGTAAAAAGAAATAATTTTTTACTTAAAAATATTTTTTTTAATAATAAATATAACTATATAATATTAGTTTCTTAAGTGTATATATTTTAAAATAAATATATGTAATCCATTGTTGCATTAAAAATAAATGTGATCAATTGATTTTAAAATAAAGCTGGATGAATCGGATCCATCCATATTTTTAAATGTATTGAATTCAATCATTAATAATTTTATTGTATGGTAGATGGATTTATAATTGGATGGATGAGCAATAAATGAATCATACTATCACCCCTAAGTATTTGAATTTCAACAAAATATAGTAATTAAACACAAAACTAAACATTTCTATATATATTATAACACTTATAATCAACGAACAATTCAAAATTAAACAACAACAAAAATCAAATTGTAAGAAAATGAAGCTAAACTTTCAAATTTATCAAGAACTTCAAGAACACTAAAAACTTATAACATAAATTAAAAACAAAAATTACTAATTGGTTGAATACCACATGATGTAGATTAAGTTGATTCTATATAAGATGAAGATCTAACCATATCATTTCTTCAAATAAAATATCAAAGGAAATGGAAAAAGAACAGAAGATCGATTAAATAGAGAAGATGAAGAATGCGCAACAATTAAAGATAATTGATAAGCAAACGAGGATTTGCCGCAATGAAGAAGATGTCATTGATAAGAATTATTTAGGATTCTAATCAATGAATCAAATAGGAGACTTACTCATTCACCATTCTCATTAGATAAATTATATTCCATTTCAAAGTTGCCTCAAGTGAGGTTACAAAACCCTACTTAAAGCAAGGACACCTAAATCTACAGGAGATCAACTAAATCTAAATTAAAATTCTTATAATTTCAAATTAAAATAAACTAAAAATTATTATAAATCAAATTAAAATAAACATAATTCATTCTAATTTATTGAAATATAGATTATCTTCATAATATTGTGGTCCTTATCATTTCATTTCCTACATATCCTTCCTTTTGGTAATCCTAAATTGCTTTTTCTATTTTATGAGTCATGAATCTTGCTAAGACAATCTGTGAGACACTCACAAATAAATAGGAGGAGCAATTTTCCAAGCGAATAAACATTGTAATCCTCTTCTACATCTTCTTAGAGGTCTAGATTTTCTAGGTGTTCCCTTGTTCTCATAAAGATCATATATTTTTCCATTATCGATAGGAGGAGCAATTTGTGAAAGCTTTGATATTGTTAGCAATATAGAAAACCACAAACAAAGGAGAGAACAAAAGACGAGTATATTTCTAATAGAATACTAAATCTTATAAATTCAAAGAGTTATAAAAAAAATATATAATAAAATATAAAAGATTAGACTACCCTTAACGTAGAAATATAATTTAAAAAAAACATAGAGCATATTATCTTATATCGAAAAGCCCAATAATATATTATCTAACATCTCAATTTAAACTCACAATGCATGCACATGAAACATCGAGAGATTGTCAATCGAAAAAAAAAATGTACTCTATAATAGGATTAATAAAAATACCATATAATAAATAATGTAAAACTAAAACATACGAGATCAAACCAAACCAACTAATATCGTATCCAACTAAAAAGAGCAACCAAAGAGTGAACAATAACCAATGAGAGGGAATCAAATGATGCGAGAAGCAACATCCAATGAACATAGAGACAAGTAACCAAAGAAGGAGTACAAATCAAATAGAATAATCAATATAGAGATGAACAACCAAAGAGAAGAACCAATAGGAAGAAGAATAACAAAACATAAGAACCAATAGAAAAAGGAGCAACGACCATCTCAAACAATCAATCAAAGAAATACAAAGAAAATTATTAGAGAGAGTGAAACCAAACTTAACCTGAACCAAACATAATCAAACTAAACTAAACCAAACGAAACAAAGAGAAAAACAATTAAATAATAAACGAATTGAGAAAAATAACTTTAATTCCAAAATAGATTATCTATTCTATCCGTTCGAGACCGATCTAACAAAAACAAACCAACATTTAAGAAGAAATATATATGCCAACAAGTTTCTCAACCATCGGCACTTCCAAGCTTAGGCTGATTGAGAGGAAACAAACCACCGATTGTTTTGTATACCAACAAAAAAAATCACAATAGTTTCATTTACATTGACCAATCAGTGAGATATCCAAGTAAGATCACTAAATCCCATAATGCATACATGTGCATAAACAAAGCAAACACATTGCTAAATTTTTTAGAACTCAGATAGCAGAATAACGGCTATATAATTCAGGGAAACTCAGATAGCAGAATAACGACTATATAATTCAGGGAGCATCGAACCTTGTTCTTGATATCATGTTAAATATATTGTAAAAAAAAAAACAACAACAACAAAAGATGGCTAGCTAGAGTTTTAATAGAATATATATTAAATCTTATAAATTCACAGAATAAATATATAGTAAAATATAAAAAGACTAGACTAGTCTTAATTTAGAAAATAAAAAAGCCAACAACATATTATCTAATGATACTTATTATGTTTTTTTATTTACAAAAATCTAATGATATCTATGTCTTATTCTAAACCTTTATTTATTGTTCTGTATAGAACTAAATTGTAATACAAAATATATCATCTGAAATTTAGTTTTAAAACAAAGAACAAATCATCACAAATCTTAAAAGTATTCGAAACAAAATTTCAAAAGTAAATAATGTCCTTTATATTAAGCATGAAATCGAAGAGCAAAAGCATCACTTGGTAGAAAACTTTTTCCAACTATATATGTTAGCACCTAAAAAACTTCACTTTTCATTTGTAACACGATAATAGATATCTTAAAATAAAATAAAAAGAGAAATACAAAATCTAGAGGTGATTAAGCCAAAATCCAAGAAAACAATAGCGCAAAAGAACAATAATCTCGTTTAAAATCTTATCAAGAAGACTTTACAAGATAAAGTCAAGGTAAAAAAAAATAAGTAAAGTGCATAAAACCAAAAACTATTGACAATCTAAAAGAAATCATTATTTAAAATAAAAATAAGAGAGACTATTTCTATTTTTTTAAAATGTTCCTTATATCTTAAATCTTCAACATATTTAAATTTAAGTTTAATCTAATTTGTTAGAGATCGATATAAAGACAAATTTAAGTAACCAATTTACAAATAATCATAACAATATTTTTATATTATTCAGTAACGGTGACTTCATTGATGTAGTTGTGAAGCAATGTTCTGTTTGAAACATTGTTGCACATGTTCTACCTCTTCTTGGAATTATGGCTCCTCTTAATGGAATTCCAATGGTTTTTTATAGAGTTCTCAGCGCGCCATGGCAATCTCTTTGTAATTTATGCCCACTAGCTTGTTTCCAACTTCCTTATGAGCTTCAATCAGTATTATGTCCTCCACTTCATTCCATGCCTCTTTCTATCTTAGTAAAGTAAAACTAATTGTGGTTAAGTCTTCTCAACCTTCTACCTTAATACAATCAAATTATCGAAGGAAAAAATCGCTACTAGGCTAAGTTACAAACAATGTTTACGATGGTTTTCTAAAAAACTCTCAAACAAGAATGTTTACAGAAAAATGCTCTTAGAAAGTATTTTAGATTTCTCTGTATTTGGAGCTAATACAAAAGTTTTCACGAGTTTCTATCTATGACAGCAATAGGTTTTTCTCTTGTGTTGATTGCAGTGACGATCACAAGTCCTTTTGTAGAGAGCCTTTGAGTCCATTGTAGTTTTTTATCGTTGAAATCAGCATGTGAATAATGACTTGTACTAAATATTCAGAGATCTTGAATCAACATTAAAATATTATCCAAATTTGTCTTCATAATTGATTCAATGTATCTTGATAAAAGTGGTAGGAAAAATAAGAGAATGATATTTTTAGAGGATGTCATGCACTTTTTCATTAAGAGGATAAGTTTGCTACGAGGAGCAAAAGTTGTTGGATTGTTGAATTATCATCAGAGCGTTAACTTTATTAGAGTGTTGACCTGAAGCATTGACCAAAAAGTCAAGTGGTTTACCAAATTTATTTGACGTAGAATCATCAAAGTGAGGTTGTAATCTGATTTAGCAAAGGCGCGTTGAGAGCACATTTAACATAATTAGACACAATTTCTTCAGATTCTTCATAGCATTGCCTTGATTTCCTTGTTTTTCTTATCCTTTCATCAAAGGGTGTAGCATAAAGACCTTAAAGTTCATGACAAGGATCTGCATACTTAAATGAATTTATTAGCACAATAAATTATTCCCACAAATTTTTTTTTGTTATCATCAAAATAATTAAGGGTCATTGTACTTGAAACCAACTTGGTCATAACAATCTATCTCTTTTTTGATGATGAAAAACATCTATTTTTATGAATAATTTTTTTTAGTAATATCATGTACGAAAAACTATTCAAGATAATTCAAAATATCCCCCCTAATATAAGCAGGTTTAAAAGAAGGAGAGTAATATGTAGTATTTATGACAAGGGAAATTTAAAATGAGAATTTGACAATCATAATGTAATTGTTCTCAAAACATATACTCCTTATTTTGTCATCAGACGAAAAAAGAGTTGAACAAATAAAAAAAAAGTTAAGAGTAAAACCAACTTTTTCATGATGAGAAATAATTATACACACGAAAAAAGAAAAACAAGTGCACATAAGCAAAAAAAAAAGTGGTAAACTAAAGGCGATGATTGGTCAATCTAGCTATGATCAATCCCAATATATTATGAATAAATGCGTGATTCTTGGATGTTTGTTCCATGAAGGCATCATTTTTAGCTTTCAGTCGATCAAAATCTTCCTTATTGACAAACTTAGTGGGGTCAAATGAAGGTGCAAAAAGAGTGGACAAAGAGTTTTTAGAGGCAGATTGTGTAGATACTAGAGCAACAACAACATGAACATTCAATGCAGGTATCTCCATCTGTGAAATGATCATAGAAAACTACAATGGGACAACCACTGGTAGTTCTAGATGAACATAGTCAATGGGAGAGGTAGTTTCACTTGGTGTATTGTCAGATGTAGCAGTTAGTCTATTTCTAGTTTGATCTTCACGAGCTTTCAGAAAAGTGCAAGACCTAAAGGTAGAAAATCTCTGTAGTATGTCTAAAAGCACTTGAATTTTGAGCAGCTAGATGATTTTCATGCTCTATGTTGTCTTGTATCCAGTTTGTTAGAAAAGAGATAATTTTGTCACACTGAATTGAGACTTCAATAAGATCCAAATTCTAATCATTTTAACTCCTAATCATATTAGTTTTAGCAGTGAAATAGATAATAAATGGATCTAGGTTTGGAAAGCCAGAGAAAATGGGTGAAATGAAAGTGGCTAGGTCAAATGGTATGGAAGTGTGTGGTTTAGAATGAGGTAAAGGAATAGAAATGTAATTAAAATTTTATCAAAAATATATATGTTAAATAGTACTCGTTGTCCCTTAACTTAATTTCAGTTAACGTTTTAGTCATTTTTTCCCCCAATTTGGTCCTTATTTGAATTTTAAGTGAGAATTTGATCTTTTATGTTTTAAAATGACAACAATGTTATCCTTTTCTTTTTTTATAAAAATTCATCAAAATTTTAAAACAAAACCCATAAAATTAACAATCATCTTCAATATAATGCAAATTTTGTGAAATGCATAACTCAAATATTCAAATAAACTCATTTTTTTCATCTCCAACAACATCAAATTCATCAAATAAAGAAAAAAAATATGAGTTTATTTAAAGATTTAAGTTATGAATTTGATGAAATTTGCATTATATTGAAGATGATAATTAATTTTATGGGTTTTGTTTGAAAATTTTGATGAGTTTTTTTAATTTTTGTCAAAAAAAAAGATAACATTGTTGACATATTAAAATATAAAAGATTAAATTGTCACTTAAAATTAAAATAAAAGACCAAATAAAAAAATAATAATAAATGACTAAAACGTTAACTGAAATTAAGTTAACTGACTGCGTGTACTATTTAGTCAAATATATAATATTGAGAATTTAATAAATAATAATTATTCTTTATTTTTATTTTTATTCTCAAACTGTCCAATTTGAATGCTTTAAGATTTACTAAATATTAAAGAGAACAACTCCAAAAAAGAGTTTATTTAACGAATTTTTCCGTAAAACTAGAACATTATATTAAGTATAACAATATTCAATATTATTATAATTAATAGTTTGAAATTAATATATATATATATATATATTAATTTCAAGCTATTAATTATATATATAACATTATAACAAATATAACATATTCATTATTAAATACAAATAAAAATTCATATTAACATATATCCAAAAAAATGTATTTATATTAAATTAAAATATTAAAATTAAAATTATTATTTTTTAAATATAAAAATTAATCTTTTTTCAAAAAGTATGTTAATAATTTTCAAATTTTAAAAAAAAGCCCAATAAATATAACAAATATTATACGTTCATAAAATGTACAATATATATTTTTTTAATACTTCAATAAAAATATATAATTTAACATTTAAAATTTTAAATTCACGTTGTCATATTAAACACATTTTACATTATGAAAAATAATATACAAATCACATTTCAAAAATAAAATTTTTAATATGCAATTTGAATATAATAATTAACTCCATAACATTTAAAATCTAACAAGAAGTAAAGAGTTGAGTATTGACACAAAGAAAACATTTATCTTTTTTCAAACAAAATTAATTCAACAACTACCGAAAAAGAAAACATTTCAAAATATAAAAAAAAAAAATAGAAAAAAAAATACAGATTACTTTACATATCATGATAGTAAGGAGAAAACGAAAATGGAGATAACAAATAATGAAAAATATGAGAGTTGATTGGATATAATTTGTAATTGAAGAAATGGAGGAAGAAGAAGAGAAGAAATGAGGAATGTCATAAATGGGGAATGAGAAGTGGTCCAAACGTGTATAGTGAGAGGGGCAAAGGCTATGACCCTCGGTAAATGTTGATGTCAAGAAGTGATGGCTTTAGTCCTTGATGATGTTATATGTAAGTCAAAAGAGTAAGGGCTCTGATCTTGGAAAACCACTTCACATTGTGAGGGTTCAAGCCTTAAATAAGTACGAACGAGATTTACAATTGTGAGGGCCATGACCCACGTCAAGTACCAGCCATTTCTTGTGTTTAAATTTGATTTTTAATAGCTCCCGCCAATAGTAAAACCCACGGCCATAATCCTAACAAACTTTTAATGAATAAAATACCCAAAGGTTTGGCCCTCGCAAAGTTGAAACATCAAATTTTCCTAGGGCTTTGGCCATACAAAATTTTCTTAACCAGTTTTCTAAGGCTATGACCCTTGAAAAATCCTTTCAGACACATTGTGAGGGCTTATAACCCCTAAGAAACCGCCTAGGGCTAAAAATCCCTAGGAATGACTCTAGATATTTAGCTTATATCTTGTAGTGTTTAAGTTTTCAGTATTCTTGATGTTCATAAGTATTCTTACACCTCTTCAATTACCAATTACGGGTGAAAGAGTTGTTGCCACTCTCGGGCTAATTTACTTCAGTTCCAACTTATGTTTGCATTGACACAAGTTATGATTCTAACTTTCATTTAAAGAATATTACATTTCAAATTCTATATCAATTCAAGTGTATCAAACATTTTGATTGATTTACATCAATTCTAATAACTCTTTATTAAGAGGATTTTTCATTTAGGCATTTCTTTTGATTTATTCGAGACATTTTCAAAAATCTTCTAAGAACACATTGCTTTTTTCCTTATTATTGATTGCTCGCTATTTTTGAAAGATTCTACTTAAATTCTGAAGAATATATTCGTTGAAAATGATATCGTTTGAGATCTTAAATCAACAAATAAAGCTTGTCCTTATTTGTCTTCTGAATTGATTTGGCATATCTTAATCTAAAATGGAATGTGCAGCAGAGGATGACATTTTCAGAGGATGTCATCGCACTTCTTCAATCAAAGGATAAGTCCAACTTTGATGAGCAGAGGATGTTGAAAAGTTAACTTCATCAATTAGATTAACCAGAGCACGTTGATCAGATTCACAATTCATTTTTCTTGGTTTGTAGATTATCTTTCTTTGTTCATTTGATGATTTTACTTCTACCATAATATTGACTTTATTTGAGACTTCATTTAAAGTTTTCTTCTTTTAGTAAGAGGATCACCAAAAGTCTTTGGTTAGAGACAGGTGATAATTGTAGCGTTCTTATCCTTTGTGATCAAAGCATCAATCAATGACTTATATTTTCTTTGTCTTATTGCTATATCACGACTTACTCTATTAGTAAAATAATTACTTGCTCATTAAGTAATAATATTCTTTGTGTTAAAAACACTTAGATGATTGTCTCTTATTTATTCATAATTTATGCTACCTTAAAATAGATAGTCATTAATATAAATTGTTTTTTACTAATTTAATTTGCTCACTTAGCAAATATAGTTATAGGATAATTGTGCTTATTTATTTATTTTGTTGTTATCAAAATATCGATCAGAGTATTGCAGCTAAAAACCATTTTTGTACAAACAACTACAACATTGAAGAAGTCAAAATCATGATTGGAAATGCATTAGATCGAGGTTCATATGTCAATCTGAAACCAAATGAACACTACAACATGGTGGAAAACAAAAACAACACTGCAACAAGATAGGAAAACCAAAATAGTATCGCACTAAGACGACGAAATCAGGAAGAAGAAGAAAAAACATGTGTGAAAATCATTTAGATCGATAAAAGAGAATGAGAAACATAATTTACATAGATGATTTTGGATCAAAAAATGACCCTGAACCACCTCTTTTAGATAAAGAAACTAGAAATAGAACAATGAGAATAGAGAGACGACTATTAGGTTTGGAGACACCAAAATCATTTAACTTCAAGTCATGCAAACATTCTGTGTTATTTGTGGTTTGTAGGTAAGTTCTTGCAAAATCAGGGCTCAAATAGCCCTACAGGGATTCAAATTGATTATAGCCTCAAAAAAATTTATTTATATAATATAATAAAAAAGAGGGTGATTTTTTTTGGATTAAATATATTTGTAATCTCTACAAAATTAAGACTTTTTAAGTTTAGTCTCTAAAATAATGTACTCACTTCTAGTTTTTATGAGATTTTATAAGAACTAAAAATATATTTTCTTTTTACAAAAGAAATAGAGACCAAATGAAAGTGAATAAAAAAATTTAAGAATTAAAATTTTTATAAAAACTAAAATAAAATGTTAAATTTATAGGAACAAAAATTTATTTTACTCTTTTTTTTAATTATTAAAATTACAATTTTTTTATTAAAAACTTAGTTTTTAAGATTAAGAGCCTCTAAAATATTTAATACTCTCGTCTGCAAAATTAGTAGTTTTCACTAATCTATAAAATTAAATAGTAATGAATATAATAAAACAGCACAAAACAACAAAAACTTAACGCTTCTTAATCCAACCCAATATAGAAACAAACCAAAGCAAATCATGCTGCTTGCCTTTTAAGTAGAGACAGAAAAAATGTTGTAGTAATTTGTTGTTCTGCCGAGGTTAAAAAGTGGCCCATCAATCGGTTCATTTACAATTTGGATCCTTCAAATTATTTACTGCCTGGTCTGTATATAGCGGTAAACTGTTAGATTAAACTCTTGATATTTTTTTTCATATATTTTTCCTGTTTTAAAATTCAGAGGATCGAGATCATATCAATTCAACTTAAACTTTTTATGGGGAGATGTGATGAAACGAGAAAAAGTTAGTTGGACGGGGTGTGGGTAGATGTGATGAAATGAGAAAAGTTAGTTGGACAGGGTGGCATAAGGTATGTTTAGCAAAGGAACAAGGAGGATTTGGAATAAAATATTTGGTTGCATTTAATGTGTCACTTATAAGATTTTGAAAATATAGATGGATTGGTTCTGCACCACTTTGTGAAATGTTTCCTCTGATCGAATAAGGGGATTTTCGGTCAAATTAAGATAAAACAGATTTATGAGAGGCTTCAACAACTTTGATATTAATTATTAGCTGGAAAAAACGTTAAAGATGTTATGACAGTGATCTATTCCATCAAAAGTTAGCATATGTATTTGGAAGTGTTACTTGGACTTTAGAAAGAGTGGTTGAATAGTAGAGTTTTAAATTTTACAAAAAAATTTAAAAACATAGAGGATGTTTGTGAAAGCATGATCGTTTATTAGGCTAATAATATTGGAAAAATTTCTTTTAGAAACTCAATGATATTGTATTTAACCACAATCAATGAATAACAATTTATACACAAATATAAATGGTAGATTGATTCAATCAAACAAGATTGGAATTTATCGTTTATTGGATTGCAACGATGATAGCACAATTTTTACTAATAACAATTACAATCATCAAATTGGTCAAAATAAAATTTTTATTATTGTTAATTTTTATATTATGCAAAATAATGTTATCAATTAAAGAATATTGAACAAAAATCACAAAAGTACAAGAATAAGAAGAAATAAATCACACTGATTTTTATATTAGTTTCTCTATTTGGTTCTTACATGTAAATTATATTTTAGTTCACATTCAAATAAATGAAAGTTTCTTTCTTTATTATTATTCAACAACCAAATTTATTAAAATAAACTTCAAGAACAAATTTAAACACTATCATCAAAATAAAAATTAGGAGTGTTCGAAAGAATCAATTTAACCTAATCACACCCACTAACCAAACCATTCCAAACCTTGAAAGCTCATACCATCCTTAAAAACTAACCAAACCTATTTATGCCAAAAGATAAAAAATAAAAATAAAAAATAAGAAAAAAAGAAGGGTACCCATATGAAAAATAGGTCCAACTCTCTATCTCATTTAGAGACAATAGATCAACACTATCTTCGTCAGTCCTAATCTAAAACCACTATCTCCTCTCTTGAAATTGCAGCTCCTCCTCCGATATCATAGCATTAAATTGCATCCTTGATGTCATAGTTCCACCTCCATCGTTCTTGTCGACATATGTAAATTCCTTTCTTAAGTAATCGAATTTTTAGGGTTCATCTTTTTGGTGTTTAGTACCGTGTATGTTTAAACTTTTCCATCCATTTCCTAAACTCTACAAGATGTAGGTTTCTTTCGAATCTCACATGGTTAAAATAAGAATTAATGAAGACAATGAAGTTATGATGTTGTTAATCAATTATTCAATTTTTGGTGATATAGAGTAAAAGAAGTTTGAAATAAATTTATAGATGAGATTCTAAGTAATAACATAATCTGATATATCAGTATTCAGTTAGATCCATGTGTTTTCGCTCTTCTAGAAACTATTGATTTACATGATAAAATTTTAAATTGAACTACATTAAAATTTGAATTACGCCATTCCATTTTAAAACTGAATTTTTGAATAGACAATTTTTAAAATTGGTTTATGGTTAACACTGATTTGAACCAATTTAGAACCACTTCCATTTTCTATCTAATTTATGTTATAAATGGTTTGGTTTATGAAACCAGAACCATAAAATAGGGTTGTTAACATAATTTGGTTAACCATATGCACACCCCTATGCAAAGTTGAATTAGTTTTAAATAGTGACAAATTAGTTATTTTATTATGAAGCATTGCATTTCATTAACTAACACATGTTCTTTAAAATACTATAATATACTCCATCGGTTGAACACTTTCGCGCATTCTTCTTCATTCTTTCATTCAAAATCATAAACAAAATTAAACACTTTATTTGATTCAAATCATGTGTGATTGAGAGAAAAACATCAAATTGAGGTATCTTTGGTTGGGGTGTTCGATCCAAATGCAAGTAATTGAAGGGATATCAATTGGTTTCATGTTCATAATTGCTAATAACACACTCTCTAAAACACATCCTAACATAATCTCCTTTTTGGTTGAAATTTACATGTTATCGTCATATTATATGGATCCCATTTGAATTTTGTGGGATTCGTGTAACTTCCAACCAATAAAATATAGTGTGTTGAAAAATGTATATTAAAGAATATTCTACAATAATATTTTTTTTACAGAAATATTCAAATTAAAGAGTTAAAATTTTATAGAGACTAAAAATATATATTAATATTTGTGATATTAAATAAAAAAAAAACAAGTATTTTTTATCAACAAAAATTTATTAATGGGGAGTAAAGAGTACTCTAACTCATATATAATTAAGAGTTTAACAATTTATTACATTCAAAAGAGATATTAAACCAATCTGAAAATTGCAGCCCAGTCGGCTTTCCTTTCCATAAAGCCTACATTGTAGTGGTCCATAACAACCATTTGAAAGCCTTTTGATCTGCACTTGTAGATACAGTACGCGTCATGTCGTTAATTTACTGTCTAAAATCAACAATCTGCCTATTTGGAAGGAATGTCGTTTGACACTTTGAAATCAACTTGCCTAAAACTCCTTTAAACCTTTGAGCAAGCAGTTTTGAAATTATTTTATACACGATTCCAATTAATTAGATTGGTCTGAACTCATGTAAATTCTGTGGGTTGTTATTCTTCGGAACTAGCGTTACGAACGACTTTTTCACAAACGAGTCCTATGTTCGTTCCTTATGAGATTCGATCAAATTGATTGCATTATTATGTTGATACAAACCCCTATCAACCTTTAGATGACCTATAATTCTAATTGCAAGTTTGAAATTACCATAAATTTGACAAAAGTAATATGATACTAAAATCTTATTGAAATTCCAAAATATAATTTGTATAAAACCGTTTCTACTAATTTCACCGTAAATCTAAATACTACTAATAGGTCATCTTAAGCTCTATTTTTGTCGGAGGAGCACAACCTACACCCAAGTACCATATATGCAAAATGGATTTTGCTTAACATGTTTGAGTATTACTATGATAAATTAATTTTACCTTTAAAATTAATCTTTACTTAAAATCAAAATTTATAATTGCAATTTAAATATTATTTTTATATGGAAATTTTTTTAACTAATTATTAGGTGAGTATATCAAAATATAAATTACTTTATAATCACTTTAAATTAAAATTCATGTTCCAAATTTAATTTTTCAAAATCAACTTTTGAGACTGCGTAATCAATCAAACACTTAGAGGTGTAAGTGATACCGCCATTCACAACAACAACATTAGATAATGTTTAATAATAAATAGATAAACCGTAGACAATTCGAATGATCTCAACGCCATCTCCTAATTCCAAAATATTATCCTTGATTCTTTTTTATACCAAAAAATATGCTAGCACGGTTTTCAATGGAAATTAACTCTATTTGGAAGATAGTAACACCAAATAGGCAAATTGGGACTAATGTCATTATCCATGTAATTAATGGGTTTCTATTCTTCCTTTGGGGAAAAATTCTCGAGGACCACTTTTATACACAATTATATAAAATCATAAAAAGAAATTAATATGAACACTACTATATTAGTTTAGTGGTGTGCCTCATATGCAATGTTTATCAATAGCATTATCTCCATGACAGAATCCTATAAAAGTAGGAGACCCTCATAAATGAATAAAGACAAATTTGCAGATAAGTCCCAACCCATATTTGACAAAAGCTTTGTGTGCTGCACAAACAAGTATGGGCACTTTGAGAGGTGGATGCTTCTATTAAAGTAGATAGATATATGTAATTAATATTAACGTTCCAAAGTTAAATCAGTTGTCAAGAGAAAAATGTGACAACAGTAAGAGCCAGCTAGTTATTATCACCTAGCTACCTAGCAGAGGATATGAAACGTATGGTCTGGGATCATACTAATTAAATTCATAGTCTATGAATATAGTAACATTTTAATACATGCCTAAAAAAGAGTAAATTTTAATAAAAACCAAAGACAATTGGGTTTTCACAAGGTTTTAGTAGTAGTTAAGAGGACATCTTAAATAAATGGTTAAAAATTCAATTATGAATAAAATTCTATTAAAAGGGGAAGACCTCATTTTAACGGTGAATGCTCTTTACATATAATAAAAATTAAAACTAAAACTAAAAGCAAAAAAATAGTTGTAATTTATGAAATCATACTCCATACGGTCAAAAACAAAGTCCACATTTGTGTGGCCTGAACTTTTAGAGTGTTAGATCAAAATCAAAATATCAACATTTATTTTGATTTTAACAAAATAAAATATCAAACTTTAAATACGAACCGTTCCATTTTAGATCCAACAGCTCTAAAAATGCAATCCAGGTTTTTTTTTACTGCAGTCCGTCAATTACCTACATTTTACCACAATATCAAAAAATCATGACCCGTTATTAAAAAAAAAAAATTAATCGCAATCACATTAAAACCATAGTTGATGTGTGCTTTAATCTCAATCACAATTAAAGATACATAAAAAAACATATAATTTCGATAAAATGCAACTGATCTGCCTCAATCCTATATTAGAGTTGATAAAATATAAATAAAAAGGGAAAAACTAAAAAAGACTTGTAAAAACCAAAAATCTCTCTACCAGCTTAATTCCCATTAATCTAATTTTCTGAAACAAATAAAGATCAAGAAGATAAACCATTAACAGAAGAAACATGAACATTATTGACACAGCCATCTTCACTCGTATGAATCTCATTGTTAATATCACTGCGAAATCCACTTCCACCACCATCATTGTTCTTATCATCAACATTTTGATCACCAATTCCAATTCCAATTCCAACATCAGATTCTGATCTCTTATTCTTATTGTTATGCATCCAAACTTTGAAAACCCCTCTTGAAACACCAACATCATTGCAGAATTTCTGAACCAATCCATCATCACCCTTTTGCATTCTCCATCCCAATTTCTCAGAAAATTTTTGCATCTTCTCTTTCTGTTCTTTGCTGAATTTTGTTCTGTACCTCTTTTTTCCACTTGGGTTGTTCTCAATCTTAACAACGGAGGAGGAAAAATTGATATGTCTTTGATGATGTTGATCATGATTGGAAGTTGTTGGTGGTGTTGTTGAATAAGCATTTCCAAGTGCTAAAAGCATGTGGGGTGCTGAAGTGTGGTAAGAAGAAGGTGGTAAATGTGAGAGTGGTGGTGGTGATGATGGGCTTGAAATTGGGCTTGGGCTTTGACTTGGGCTTGTACTTTGACTTGGACTTGTGCTTTGACTAATTGGTCCACGGTGCGATTGTGGTAGTGGTGGTTGTGGTGGTGGAACTGTTGTTGAAGGTGTTGTGTAAATGCAACTTACAAAATTGTTGTTGGTGGTTGCGGCGGTGGTGGTGATGATGTGTTCTTGAGGGTCACGGCGGTGGAAGTTACGGTGACAACCACAAGCTGCACATTTGAGGGAACGAGGGTCATTGAGATTAACAGAAGAAGAAGGCATGAATTCGCCACATCCATCAAGTGCATGTCCACCTAAAGCTGCAGCATGATTTTTGAGACATTCTTTGTAAGAAACAACCATGGATGGTGGTGGTTGATGCGGCGGAGGAGTGATGGTTAACTGGTGGCGTTTGTGTGTGCCGTTTGTGAAAGGTGAAGACTTTAAAGTTGTTGTGTTGTTGGGTTGGGTTGATGGTGGTGTTTTAGCATCTGCATCTATGGTCATGTCCATGTCTTTGTCTCTCTTGAAGAGAGAGAGAGGGGATTAGGGTTTTTTTTTCTTTCTTTTTTGATTTAAAGGGATGTGTTAGTTTGATGAAGTGTTGTAGGGTTGAAAGGGGAAAGGAAACAAAAGGGAGAAAAAACAAGGGAAAGGGATAATGGGATTGTTTTTGGAAGAAAGAAGGTGATGATGATTATGGAGGTAGAGAGTGTGATGATGATGGTTATAATGAGAAGTGATGACAAAATCTGAGGTTTAAATGGGGTTGTGAGATATTGTTAAAGGGATACAGCAATATAATACGGTCCCAAAATCTCCACCACTAATCATTTCAGATGAGAACACAAACAACACAATAAATAAATTATTAATTATTAATTTCTTTTTATCCTTTATTACCAAATAAAATCTTTCATATCTTAATATTAACTTTAATCTTATTTTAATTTTAACCTTATTTTAATAAAAAAATCTTTTTTTTTTACAATTCATTTAAATCTTAACTTTAACTTATTTTAATATTAAAATCTTTATTCTAATAAAAAATATTTTAATGTTCATGTATTTAATAATATGCACAACTAATTTACTTTAAAAGATATTTTTGACACACTATTCAATTTATTTACTTTGTCACATTACCATTTTAAGTCATTTATTTTTAGTCAGATTTGGATTACACTAGCATAAAAACTTACTTTTAGACGCTTACTAATTAAACAACATTTGTTTTTTCTATTTATTTGTGATTTTGTCACTGTTAGAGTTATTAGAAATCAATTTTAAAAGTCATCATAAATTAATTGAACAATATCCCAAAAAATATTAAAAATGTAATAATAATTTTTTTAGAATTTTCTCCTTTTATAATAAAGTTGAAAAAAAATTTAAAACACAGTTTAACTAACAACAACAATATTGTTAACATAAACATTATTTTTTACTAATTCAAACTTAGATCTACACTTTACATTTCACATTTGTGAAAAGTTTTTGAAAGTAGTAAAAACTTGAGTAAAATAAACAACAATTTACTCATAACTAAAAACATGATTAAACAGTACCCTAAATTGCATTAGATGTGGATATGATAATTAATTTCTAGATTTAAATATGTAGGTTGTGATGTTTTTTTAAGTATCACATGTGTTAGTTGGGAGCAATAAATTTGTCTGAAAATATTAGGCAAGAATATATTCGTTGAGGTCACTGATTCACACAAGAGTCAGTGGTCTCCTGCAGACGAGTCTTAAATGGAGTACAGTAGTACGTACGTGGCCATTTGGTCAGGTGGTGTGTGATAACTTGTTGCTTTGTACCAAAGGACATTTCAGAACCAACTGGGCCACCTCATTCCCCTCTAAATGTAAATTCAAATGCAACACTCTTCAATTCTGGTTTTGCTCTCTCTTCTCATTATAATTCATTTCATGCTCCTTCCCAACAAAAGCTTCCCTCATATGTTCATTTGCTCACGCATAAACCCTTTTTCAGATATTGTTTTCAGGGATATACATGCCAACATGGATATTTTTATATTTTTAATTTTATTCAAATTAAATGGGAAAATATTCATGTTCATTTTTAATGAGATTAGATGAAATTATAACACCCTAATTTATTGTTTAAAAGTCTATGTTTACTGGAATTATTATTTTTTAATGTGTATTTTGAAATACATAGATTTGTGGTGGTGTTTTTTGAAAAATAATATATTAGTGAACCCGATTATAAATGGAATTGGATTCTACATAGTAATTGCATCATATAGTTACAGATTTTAACCGCAAATTTTTTTATTAATAATTGAGATCGTTTAAAATCAGTCTATTAAATATGCAATTTTAATCATTTAATTTTAAATTAATTTTATCGAAATTGATAACCATGTGTAACGGTGAGATATCATTAGTGCATACAATTAAGGTTAACTTTAAACTGTGCTCCTTTTTTAGTTACAAATTACTAGTTATGAATTTTGACATATTAAAACTTATATGCTCTAGCGGCATCATAAGGTCAAGAAATTATTTAGTCAATACAAATTAATTAATTTTGGTCAAGTTTTATCTTTTGTTTGAATTGAATCAAATCTACCTAATTTTCGTACTCCATTTCAATTGATTAACTTAGATATTAAATTTACCACATACAAAATTGATTGCCTATAATTAAAATCAAATTAATCAATTTAATTTATTGTTTAATTATTTTGAGTCTGCAAATAGATTGATAAAATATCATTAAAAATTCATATAGATAATTATAAAATTTTAAATTTAAACTTAATAAAATAATATCGATACTTTATCAGTGGTAGTTGAATTAAAAAAGACACATGAAAATAATATATTGAGAATAGAAAGAGATCATACCTCATATATGCATGAGTTAAAAAAATCACGTATATTTTCGGAGAGATGCATATCGGTTGAATTAAAAAAGTCACATAAAAACATAGTATTCCTTTATATAAAGTATAGATTATTTCTTGATGAGTCTATTTAATTTGATGGGCAAGAGAAAATATAGACGAAATAATAAGAGTAGGATAAAGATAATATATGATATTACAATAATTTCATATGATCAGATTTTATAGATTCTTTTGTTTGATGTGAGATAAGAAATTATTTAGATGAGTTAAATAATAGTATAATTATGATAAAACTATCATTTAGTCAAAATTGTATTTAATTTTCTAAAACAGTTTAATTTTTGTAACATTTTAACAATAACATATTTTAATTATTACAATTTCAATAAATTTTAAGTTTTTTAAATTAGATAAAATATCAACATTACCATTGTGATAAATTACTATTATTTTAATTTTTAATTTAACATATTGCTCATTTATATTTATTTATTTATTTTTTATATACAATCTACAAACAAGAAGTGAGGATAAAAAAAAAAAAAAGAAAAATTAACAATAGACATCCGTACACCTTTTTTACATCAAGTGATAATACGTAAGTGATGTGATATAAAGGGGGAAGTAAAAACAAAATAAAATGTTAAATAGATTTCAAAAAAATAAAAAAATAAACACGTATAACTATTCTAAATAACAAGTTGGAAAAAAAAAAGTATGACGGAAAAACAAGCGGAGACAAATAAATGTGATCTTCCAGTGTCTGCACTAAATCATGTGATCTTCTTCTCTTGGGCTATTGATGAATCATATTACTAGTGAGTGAGTTAGGACATGATCACTTCTACATGAGTTGGGCATTTTTCTCATCATTTTCTTTTGGCCGACATTAATGTGTGGAGCAGTGAGGTGAATAGGATTCATTTCGATTTGGAAATTTGCCAACCATATATTAGTTCAAATTCAAATGACCAAACTACGGCTTTTCTCGCTCCCCATATTTATTTATTGTGGATTATAAAACCTTAAAATAGAAGAACTTGAATTTGGAATAGTTGTTTTCACAGGGATTACTAAGATGTTGATGCGAAGCTCATGCTCATGCACATGTACGTGGTTCCCACATAATTGTGAATCAGTGATTAGTCCGCTTCTATCGATTTTCTTCTTGTATTAAGTGTGTGTTTGCATATGGTTTTGTTGGGTCCTAGGGAACTTAGGGGATATGAGTTTATGTAAAGATGGGTCTTATGAAAAAGTTGATGGTGAGCGCAATATAATTGTGGAAACTTATAAATTTAATATCTTAAGATTTTTGGTGATAATTTAGTATCTAATTTATGGAGCTGACCTCATGTCTGAACAATAGTATTATAATTGATAGTTAACTAAGATGATGGACTATATATGAAAATCTTCTTAATAATGACGTTGAGTATCAATGGATGCACGTATTTGTAGATGAAAAAAACTTTATTTTAGGGAGAGAATATCCAAACAAAAGGATGAACTAACACTTAGGAGGAATTGTTTGTATATCAAGTATGAGAAAAAATGTCAAATTTAATAAAAAAAGTATATGTTGATCATTTTACAAGTGAAATCACTTATATACTAAATTTCTATGTTGATTTGGGTAAGAATGTAGTCTTCAATGATCAATTGTTTAGTTGCTCTTATAGTTCAATGGGACAGACATCATATGCATGTACTATATATTGTACATGTTAGTATTCACATCCAACATGATTTTAGCAAAAGTTTTATTTTGAATTTTCAATAAAATTGGCTTGCTATCATAATTTTGAAAAATTTAATATGCATTTGAACATGTATTAAATGATTTATTTTGTCATTTTGGTCCATTTTGAAAATTTTAATTGGAAAAAAATGATCAACTTCTATACTTGACATGTTTTGAAACCCAACATACATTATCTTTCAAATTTTCTAAGACGAGAATTGTCTATGTTTTAAAAGCTCTATTTTAAATGGGAATTGGGTAGCTCAAATAATTTGAGTTAAATGTTGAAGGAGTGAAATAACCAAAAGTCAAACATAGATGAAGGAGAAAATTACCAAATTAACTAATATACTAGCGTATAATCAAATTTCCCTATAAAATAAACTCTATTTTATATCAGATTTTTAGTTTAATTAAGTTATGAAGTCCATCTTACAAAATAAATTTTAAGGTTTACAATTTGTTTAGCATTAACCCGAAAGAGAGATCATAGCTAGAGAGGAGAAAAAATTTCTTTGGTTTAGTAGAAGATATAGGAAAATGAAATGAATAACTTCAGAAAAATAATTATTAACATAAGAACAATATTTGTACATATTGAACTAAACCAAAATGGGTTAGATAACTAACAACTTAAGGGTAGGGAATTACTCAACTAAGTAATAACAATCAATTTTAGCAAAATTAACTATGCATTATCAAATACCACCACACACTCCTACAAGCTAGAGCAAAGATGTCTAAAATGTCGAGTTTGAACAAGAGACGGTAAAAAGCTTAAGGCTCAATCGATTTCTTGAGAACATCAGTGAGTTAACCAGTTGAAGAAATGGGCATGAGATGAAACAGACCAGATTGTAGCTTTTCCCTAACAACAAAAAATCAATTTCAATGTGTTTTATTTGTTATGAAATGTTGAATTTGCAGCAATGTGGCATGCAGATTTGCTGTCGTAGAACAACAGATCAGGAGATTTGAAAGAATGCAAATTATTGAGAAGAAATATCAATTTGATTATGAAAATGAGTCTGTTGATAAAGAAATTGAGGTACTATCTAGTCTATCTTATTATGAACTTTTAATTATGTTAAATGAATTTTTAAACAATAATCACAATGCTTCTTCAAAACTGAAACCTCTTAGAAAACCTCATGTTATCTTAACAAAGAAATAAAACTCTCTTGAAAAAGATTTTGACAACATAAAAAGAGAAAATCTAACTCTGAAATAGAATATTTCAAAAACCTTAGAGTACGGAGTTTGTAATTATGGTAAGTATGAACAAGCCTTTCAAAAATTTCTTGCAAATGACATTGATAGAAACAAACAAGTCTCTATGATCTATGGTGTTTGCAGAAACAATAAACATGATATTGGTTTTGAAGAACCAAAGGAAACTCTTAAAATTAACTTACCTAATATTGCTTGCTTATATTTCTTAAAGAAAGGTCGCAATAAAAGAACTAGTCCTATCCAAAAAACATGGAAAGACCTTTCATAACTAACAAATCCGGACTCAACTAAATTTGAGCACCTAAGAATAAAATAATCTATCTTGCATATATCCTTAGAAAAAAAATTGAAACACCAGTTATGGTACCTAGACAATGGATGCTCACGACACATGATAAGAGAAAATTTTATGTTCCAAAATACCTGTCTACCCTCAAATGTAAATCACATTCTGTTGACACCTAATTTTGTCCGATTTTTACTTTTTATTAAAAAGGAAATAATGATAATAATAATAATAATAATAATAAATATATAATTATATGTGAAGAAATATAAAAATAAAAATAAATAATTAGGGGTATAAACTTTTAACAATCACAAGTGTTTTCGGTTCTTATTTGCCTCTAATTCTTGTTACGACTATTTTCTAAAATATAAAAATAATAATAAGAAATAAAAATAAAAGAAATTGAAAAGAACTGAATTGATGGTCATAAAAATCAATGCAATGATGATCAAAATAAATGAAAAAAAAAACCAAAAATAAATTGATTGATGGTCATAAAAATCAGAATAATGGTGATCAATTGAATTGAAAAGAAAACCGAAGAAATGAATCAATAGCAATAAAAATCGGTATAATTGTGGCCAATTAAAAGAAAAGAAACCAACAAAAATAGATTAATGGTAATCAATTGACAATTATTCTTTTGTCTTTTGAAATCTATACCCAAAAGTCTATAAATAGTCGGCCACAAGAAGACAAAGGGAGGATGGGAAACACAATTGAGAGCACAAAAAAAATCAAAGAGAAGAGAGGATAATAGAGGGAAAAGAGAGAAGAAAGATTGAAACGAGCTAGTAAAAAGTCTTTCCAATGCGGTAAACACTTATTTTTCTTTTTTCTTCTTGTCTATTTTTTTTTTACATTATTATTGTTATAGAGTTTTTTTACTATTCTATGCACGTATGATATAAAAAAATAATTTTTTTGGTTTCACGAGAAATTTTGGAATCAACCAATAACAATGAATTTGATTGTTGTATAATCGTTTATTTCTTGTGCATTAGAT
>NC_021166.2:26912458-26915787 GCF_000331145.2 Cicer arietinum
ATTATTTATTATTTTATTTATATTACCCCTATTATTATTTTTATTTTGTTATATTGTGAATATAATTTTATGTGTTTTGTCAATTTATTTTTATTGCAATGATTTTTTTTATCTTATTTATTTTTCTATACACTACCCTAACACGACTCACACACTTATGAGTGGGCTCTATAACCGGGCTGAGTGCAAACCTAAGATAAGTTAGAGACTGTGTAATGATAATCTTCTGGATGTACATCCTGTTTGGTTGTCATGAAAGTCTCACCTAGAGTTGACCTTTTCTAAAATATTTCCATTTTAATAGTTTACCTATTAATTGGTTTAATATTTTGGAATTGAGTTGTGTGCTCTAGGAACCGATTTAGAACTATAGAGCCACCCATAATAAAGGTTCACAATAAAAAAACCATCAATTAAGAAAAGAACCATGTATGACACATGTATATATGGACAAAAAACTTACTCTAGCTATATCTTATTTTTATCATAATGCATTGCATAATCATGAAAGTCTCACCTAGAGTTGACATTTTCTAAAATATTTCTATTTTAATAGTTTACCTATTAATTGGTTTAATATTTTGGAATTGAGTTGTGTGCTCTAGGAACCGATTTAGAACTATAGAGCCACCCATAATAAAGGTTCACAATAAAAAAACCATCAATTAAGAAAAGAACCATGTATGACACATGTATATATGGACAAAAAACTTACTCTAGCTATATCTTATTTTTATCATAATGCATTGCATAGTTGGCGGCCTTATGCCATGGGCAATTATATCAGAAAATACTGAAAAAAATGTATAATAAAAAAATACGTCCTCGAGAATTCCGGGAAGGAGACCTGGTACTAAAAAAAATCTTACCTATTCAAAAGGATTTTCATGAGAAATGGATCCCCTAACTATGAGGGCCCATACGTCGTGAAGAAAGCTTTCTTAGGTAGGGCTTTTATCCTCACAAATATGGATATAAAAGATTTAATCCTCCCTTTAAACTCATACGCCGTAAAAAAATATCACACTTAAGTAATGAATACTCGCTAGGTTGAAAACCTGAAAGGGAGACCTTGACAAAAATTAGGGTACACAAAAAATATTTGTTGGGTTGAAAACCCGAAAGAACGGCCTGAGAGAAGAAAAATAACAAAAAAAAAAAATAAAAAAAAACAAAAAATATATAGTCGTAAGGATAGAATCGACAATATGGATCAAACTATGACATGAGAAGTATTGGAAAGTAAAACATATATCATACCTCGATATAATGAATTGCAATAAAATCGGATATAGTATAAGTTGTTTACAGTATAAGGCAGACAACAACATGAGATCCAACTTCACATCACAATATTAATTCTTCTTCTTCAAAGAAAATAGAAAGAACGAAAGAAAAGGAAAAATAGAAGAGGACAAAAAAAAGCAGACCAAAGATATCACGTTAAAAAAAAAAAAGCCGAGAAAACGACCCGCATATTGAAGCCGGGAAAACGACTCGCACCCAAAGCCGAGAAAACGACCCGCATGTTGAAGCCGGGAAAACGACTCACACCCGAAGCCGAGAAAACGACCCGCATGTTGAAGCCAGGAAAACGACTCGCACCCAGAAACCGAGAAAACGACCCGCATGTTGAAGTCGGGAAAACGACTCAAACCCAGAAGCCGAGAAAACGACCCGCATGTTGAAGCCGGGAAAACGACTCGCACCTGAAGCCGAGAAAACGACCCGCATGTTGAAGCCGGGAAAACGACTCGCACCCGAAGCCGAGAAAACGACCCGCATGTTGAAGCCGGGAAAACGACTCGCACCCGAAGCCGAGAAAACGACCCGCATGTTGAAGCCGGGAAAACGACTCGCACCCGAAGCCGAGAAAACGACCCGCATGTTGAAGCCGGGAAAACGACTCGCACCCGAAGCCGAGAAAACGACCCGCATGTTGAAGCCGGGAAAACGACTCGCACCCGAAGCCGAGAAAACGACCCGCATGTTGAAGCCGGGAAAACGACTCGCACCCGAAGCCGAGAAAACGACCCGCATGTTGAAGCCGGGAAAACGACTCGCACCCGAAGCCGAGAAAACGACCCGCATGTTGAAGCCGGGAAAACGACTCGCACCCGAAGCCGAGAAAACGACCCGCATGTTGAAGCCGGGAAAACGACTCGCACCCGAAGCCGAGAAAACGACCCGCATGTTGAAGCCGGGAAAACGACTCGCACCCGAAGCCGAGAAAACGACCCGCATGTTGAAGCCGGGAAAACGACTCGCACCCGAAGCCGAGAAAACGACCCGCATGTTGAAGCCGGGAAAACGACTCGCACCCGAAGCCGAGAAAACGACCCGCATGTTGAAGCCGGGAAAACGACTCGCACCCGAAGCCGAGAAAACGACCCGCATGTTGAAGCCGGGAAAACGACTCGCACCCGAAGCCGAGAAAACGACCCGCATGTTGAAGCCGGGAAAACGACTCGCACTCAGAAGCCGAGAAAACGACCCGCATGTTGAAGTCGGGAAAACGACTCGCACCCGAACTCGAGAAAACGACTCGCACCCGAAGCCGAGAAAATGACTCGCATCTTGAAGTCGGGAAAATGAAACGAATTCTTCTAAAAATTATTTTTCGGACAAAATTAGAATTTGTTATCTTTACTTATTTTTACTTTGATTCTCAAGTAAATTCTAAGTAAAGAGGGGCAGCTGTTGACACCTAATTTTGTCCGATTTTTACTTTTTATTAAAAAGGAAATAATGATAATAATAATAATAATAATAATAATAATAATAAATATATAATTATATGTGAAGAAATATAAAAATAAAAATAAATAATTAGGGATATAAGCTTTTAACAATCACAAGTGTTTTCGGTTCTTGTTTGCCTCTATTCTTGTTCAGACTATTTTCTAAAATATAAAAATAATAATAAGAAATAAAAATAAAGGAAATTGAAAAGAAATGAATTGATGGTCATAAAAATCATTGCAATGATGATCAAAATAAATGAAAAAAAAAACTAAAAATAAATTGATTGATGGTCATAAAAATCAGAATAATGGTGATCAATTGAATAGAAAAGAAAACCGAAGAAATGAATCAATAGCAATAAGAATCGGTATAATTGTGGCCAATTAAAAGAAAAGAAACCAACAAAAATAGATTAATGGTAATCAATTGACAATTATTCTTTTGTCTTTTGAAATCTATACCCAAAAGTCTATAAAGAGTCGGCCACAAGAAGACAAAGGGGGATTGGAAACACAGTTGAGAGCACACAAAAATTAAAAGAGAAGAGAGAATAATAGAGAGAAAAGAGAGAAGAAAGATTGGAA
>NC_021166.2:26916093-26925436 GCF_000331145.2 Cicer arietinum
CACGTATGATATAAAAAAATAATTTTTTTTGGTTTCACGAGAAATTTTGGAATCAACCAATAACAATCAATTTGATTGTTGTATAATCGTTTATTTCTTTATCAAATTCGTGATCTCTCATCTTTATTGTGTTTTATTTCTTGTGCATTAGATCTTAAATTCTATTATTATTACCGCTGTCGGTTCGCGCCACATATGCGTCGCCTACTCGCGGATTTTTATCCTTTACATTTTATAAAAATGAAAAAGGTAGTAAAAATGTTTTTTTTAAAATAAAACGATACACAAATCAATATACAACACATCACTCCTATTATTATTTTCATTATTACCATTATTACTATTATTATCACTATTATGTTGTTAATTTATTTTGATATATATATATAAAGTAAAATTAATAATAAAATCGGTGAACACATAAATATTTTCTACCCAAGAACTACGTGAGTTTTGATTTCCCTATTGCACATGGGGATACGTAGGAGCAAGGTCTTTCCCTTGTCAAACCAAATTAATAAAACAAATATTTTTTTTCTTTCATTAATGTAAATAATTTAATTTTTTTTATTATTCTTTTTGGGGTAAAAATAAATAAATAAATAAATAAATAGTTTGTATATAATTAATTATAGGGTAACCGTTTTAACGGACGTTGTAGGGCGATAATACTTCCCTACTCGTAATCGACTCCCGAATTCAAATTTTTGGTTCAAAAATATTATTTCAGGTTTTATCCAATTTTTCCTTTAATAAAAAATAAAATTGGTGGCGACTCTTTTTTTTTTTTTTTCTTTTTTCGCGGACAAACCTGACGCGACACATTCCTTCCCTATCAAGACCAACATTCCAGCCCAAACGCTACCAGCTACACACACTAACCCTCCCCAAACGCGTATCGCTCTACCATTCCACTTCCACCTACCCTCTCTACACCTACCTCTTACCCTACCTCAACCACACTTGTGAATCTTTTCTCCTAACAACTGAGATAATAACTCAAGTTTTTATTGACTTAATCTCTCATACATCTTTAGAAGACTCCACTAATCATGCCTCACCCCTTTTCACTTTGAACCTGCCACCTTCACCATTCCTCTAGACCTAGCTCCATTCATACCTCATTTTCCGTCTAGCTTCTCAAAACTTGATTCGTTCGTTACTTCTCTCGTTGACAAAATAATTTTAATTTTTAGTAGGAATGCTTAGTGTTTTGACCCCTAATGACGTTTCCAATAAGTTGAATAAAGTCCTCTCATTTGTCACAAACGAGATAAGGGACAATATGGAGCATGGAATGCGGTTGGACTCCTAGAATTATGTTATTTTTAAACAAACAGCTGAGATCATCAATCTATGGGTCTTGCAGCTTCAGAAATTGACAACCTCATCAGAAAGCTTATCAAGGGAAGACCCATATCCCTCTAGTGGTGTTCATCTGAAACTATCGGTGGTTGCTGCCTTAGCATCATTGCAGTTACCAATGATCACTCCACATGTTGAGATATCTTGCTTTGATGCTCCTAATGTTGTTGCTTCAAGATTTGCAAAATCTGCCTCCAAGAGTCACTAAACCATTCCCTCTGCCCTCGTGTTTGATCCTTCCCAGTATGTCAAAAAGGAATACTTTGATCGATTGGAAGCTAAAATTGAGGCGTTCATGGAACAAACAACAAAGAATCAGGAGAACATTCAGACTACCGTAAACTTAATCTTAGCTAGGTTAACCAACTTAAATCCTTAGTTCACCTGTATTTTTTTGTGTTCACTTTGTTGTACTTTTTCCTATTTCACTTTTTTGCTAATGACAAATGGGTGATAATATGTTTTGAGAATAATTTATATGGAAATTTCAATTAATTAGCTTGAGTTGGTGGTGAATTAGGATAAATTAACTTGAGTTGTTTTGTGTTTATAGTTTTATCTGCTCTGTTTTCATCACTCTGTTTTAATTATGTTAAAAACATTTTAAAGTAAAATACAAATCAAACCTCTATTTGTTGTGTTTCTCGCTCTACAATATCAACCATTGTAATTCATATACTGTAGCAACAAGCACGTGATATTCCACTTCAGGGGAAGAATGGGAAGTAGTAGCCTGTTTCTTAGAACAACAAGAAACTAAGCAACTACCCAGAAAAATCAAAATCCCGTAATTGAACGACTAGAAATGGGGAAAGTAGCCCAGTATGAATATGAGAAAGCATTAAGGTGAACAGGGAAGAGGTGGACTAGAAGAGGCCTTGTTCGGGGCATCTTTACAAATATAGGAGAACACAAAGGGTAGTAGTAGTGTGATGACAAGTGAGAAAGGTTGCTATGTGTTGTCTTAACTGCTGAATGACAAAAGCAATATATGGACAAGTAGTAGTGAGGTTGATAAGTCTACCAATAAGACGACGATAAGTCGAAGGGTCTTCCAAAACGAACATAATTCTTAGCAGAAGAACATTTTACCATATGAGTAAATGGTGGTTTTGCAGCAAGCAGCCCCACATCAGATATAAGATCAAGAGCATGCGTATGATGACAAATATTAATTCTAGTAGATGTGTAAGCAATCTCAAATCCCAAAAAATGTTTGAGAGGGCATGGTCTTTGATGTGAAAAGTAGTCTCCAAATGAAGCTTAATAGAAGTAATTTCTTCCATTGAATATCCAGCCAACAGGAGGTCACCCACATAGATGAGGATAACGGTAAATGAAGATCCACGAGTTCTTGTCAAAAGAGAAAGGTCACTTTGAGATTGAGAGTAGTCGTGAGTGACAAGAAATGTGGAGAGCTTAGAGAATCATGATGATGCAAAAGTGGTTTTTAGCTACAATTATCCAATTTATGTTTTGATGATAACAAAACAAACAAATAAGAACAATTATCCTTTAACTATATTTGCTAAGTGTGTTGATTAAGTTATAAGACAAATATTTATATTAATAACTATCTATTTTAAATCAATAAACAAGTAATTATGTTTACAAGTAATTATTTATAAGACAAAGAATATTATCACCTAATAAACAAGTAATTATGTTTACTAATAGCGTAAGTCATAATATCGCAATAAGAAGTACTGTAACAAGCGTCTCATAATTTATAGTCCAAGACAAAGAAAATATAAATCAATAATTGATCCTCTTATCACAAAGGAAAAGAACGCTGCAATTACCATTTGCCTATGGTTCAAGTTAATAATAATGAAGACTTTAATTGATCCTCTTATATAAGACCAAAAAAGAAAGCTTTCAATGAAGCCTCTGTAAAGTCAAACTTTTGAGCCAGAACTTTGAAGAATTCAACATCTCTACATCATTTGATGACTAGAAAACATAAATAAATACATCAAGACAATGCTCTAAAGAAGTTGTGTTTGACTCTGTTAAATGTGCTCTTCATGTGCCTCAAATGAATCTGATTACATGTTCACTCTAATGATTTTGAGTCAAATAATTCTAGTAAACCAGTTCACTGTTTGGTTAACGCTTCAAGTCAAAACCCTAATAAAGTCAACACTATACTAAAAACTCAACTTTCTAAAGTCAATCATCTGAACCCATAATCATGGAGAAGGCAACTTCATCGACTCATCAATGATGAAGTTGTCCTCTAACTTACATATGGCATCCTATGAAAGTGCGCCTTATGAAATATGTCTTATGAAATCAAGATATTCTGAATTAATTTTGAAGATGTATATAAACATGTCTTAAAGACTGATTTGCCTTAAATGTTGATTAAATATGTCCAACAATAATATCCTCAACGGATACATCCATCCGTATTTAAGTTGAAACTGATCAATAATAAAAAATGACAAAAAATAGAAAAAGAATTGTATTAAGAAGAATTTCTATAAGAGCCTCGAACACATCAAAAGAAAAAGAATGACTGAAAAATCCTCTAAGTAGAGAGTCGCTAATATTGATGTAGATCAATCAAAGTGTTTCATACACTTGATTTGATATAGGATTTGGAATGTAATATCCTCTCAATGAGAGTTAGAATCCTAGAAATAACTTTTTGTTTCAATTCGGACACAAACTGGAACTTATGTAAATCGGTCCGATAGTGGCAACAACTCTTCCATCTGTAAGAGGTACCTGAAGAGGTGTAAAAATACTTATGAACTTCAATGGCTGCTTGCCAGACAATTGAGAAGGGAGTTAACAGTAACTGTCTAGAGATGCATAAGAAAAATACTCAAACTCTAAAGAGGCAGAGTAAATAATACTTGTATGTTATTGTTTAAATAGTGGATTAATTTCTCGAATGTACTAAGACACAATCTCTCTATTAGGGGAGGGCTAGAACTTTCAACAATTTGTTCGCTATTATTTTAATATTGGATTAATTTCTTTATGATTTAACTTTATTTTACTAATTTTTTTATAATCATAAATTTAATGATTTGATAAAAAAAAACATATTTTTTTGATAAAGCAAGTCAAATAATTTTCAGAAATGACAAAACACAAATCAAACCCACATTTGTTTTGTTTTCTAGCACTTTCATACCATTGACAACTAACTTGTTTCAAACCGTAAAAGACTTATTCAGACAACAAAGTTGATAAGGATTTGTAGCACGAAGGAAAAAAGGTGGTGTCATGTATACCTCTTGTTCAAGATCTCCGGGTAGAAAAATGTTGTTGACATCGAGTTATTCAAAAAACTAATTTTGGGAAGCACCAAAAGCTAGAATAAGACGAACATTTATTATCTTTGAGAGATTGTAGCTCATCTTACATTGTCTTTACCTAGTAGGGAAACTTAGAAGCCTGAAGAAATGTTTTGGCTCATCATTTTTAGTGATAGCCATGATTAAAGATTTGTGTGGTGAAGGTAATTTTTTATAAGAAATGACATAGGAGAGTGTTTTTATAAGGTAAATTTTTATAAGGTAATTTTTCATAGTCTAATGGTTCTTTGACTGTTATTTCGTATGCTGGCATTGTTGCTCTTTGAAAAGATTTAATTCTTGGCAATGTATTTGTGAGAATAATTTATTGCACTAAGGATTTCATTAAGTGTGTAGTAAATAGAACTAGGAAATGGAGGAAACGATATTAGAGGAAGATATAAAAGGAAGTGAGGTTAACGAAGATGTTAGAGGAAATGAAGACATCAAAGCCAAGTGAAGTCAACGCAACGTTCGTACTCTAATTATTACACTGTTGTGCGCGCACATCTGGCTTTGAAAATTTGCCTTTAAAGCGTCTACCCAGTGTGCCTTTAAAGCTTCTGCCTCTAAAGACTAAAGCATGCCTCTATTTAACATGTCTTTGAAGTTTGAAGTATCCCTCTGAAGCGCCTACTATAGTGACTTTGAAGCTTCTATTTGAATTGCCTTTAAAGCTCAAGTTCCACTCTATATGAAGATTGCAACTTGCTCCAAGATGTTGCCTCTGATACGCCACGTGCTTTGTAGATGCAACAAGGTGACACTTCTCATGCCACTAATTTTAAGTCATGCATTTCTGCCTATACCTCTAACTACCTGAACCAAGAAACACCACATCTAACTCAGATGATCAAGTTATGTTATGACAGAGAAAGTCAACGACTTTGATGAAAAGCGAACGCTCTGATGAAGACTGAGTTGATTCAAAATTCTGATGGTCCAAGAACTTATTTTGATCTGTTCCCACTGCTCTTAAACAAGCGTATGAAAGAAGATTCAAGGTAAATTATTTCAAGTGTTATCTAGACATTCTTGCACAAAAATATTCTAGAAGATTTGTTTGAAGATTCGATTTGGAATTAATCAAGCTTCAACGATCTTATTCCCAAACCATATCTATCAAGGTTTATTTTTTGTGAAGATCTCTGTTGATTTCGTACAAGGAAGATACATTCAGAAGATTCAAGGAGGATTATTTTCAAGCGCTATCTGGACATTCTCGCATGTAACACCCCGTTTTTCAAAGCGAGGGTGTATTTTTTTTCAAAAGGAATTAGAATAAAACACAGAATTAAATCAGGAAAAAGCCTTTGGATAAATAATTGAGTCATTAAAATTTACAAGCAGCGGAAAAAGTTTCTCAAATACATACATCCAAAGTATCTAAACAACAACCAGAAGATACAAGGAACCCATTCAACTAAGGTGTCGTACTGACAATAATAGTAACAGTACAGTCTTCCAGTTTAAAATAAACGCAACCCTAAAAGAAAGACCTCTGATCCCTCTATGTCAACCTAATCTGATCATTTTACAACACAACTAAACACCCTGACTGATCTCCACGTGCCCCGTGAGATCCTCCTAACGTAGCTGCAGTCAAGCGTTCCCATCTCCATTTCCGTCCGTAGGGTACGAACCGGTAAGATCGTCCTGACTCTCATCTGAGGGCAAAGCCCAGATTTCCACAATAATTGTAAAGGTCACCAACCGAAAATAACAGTTAACACATAACATTTAAGTTTTAAATGCTAAAAATAACTTTTCAACTAAGCATGCACCTTAGCAGGATTTTCAATATGCGAAAAGTTCATACAATACTTTGCCAGTTAAAATGAAAGTAAAATGAGGTTCTCAATCCCCTAATTATAACATAACAAATCAAGACATGGATAAGTTAATGAGTAATCAAACATCTAACTCAAACTGAGGATTTTCACTGAGCCAATCGATTAGGCAATCGATTGGGGTGAAGGATTTTGATGAAGACAGAATCCTGGGCTTAATTCAATCGATTGGGAAATCGATTGACAGGGTAGCTGAGCCCCTGACTTAATGGCCAATCGATTTCCAAATCGATTTCCTGAAGGTTTTTAGTGAAATTTTGAACTCTGGCTTGATTCAATCGATTGGGCAATCGATTGACAGGATAGCTGAGCCCCTGACTTAATGGCCAATCGATTTCCAAATCGATTTGGTCGAATATGGATGAGTCCCTGACTTAGGCCCAATCGATTGGGCAATCGATTTCGTAAATGATTTTCGAAAAACTGATTACAAAATCGATTGGCTAATCGATTTTGTCCATTTGGCCAAGTCCCTGTTTACTATCCAATCGATTGGGAAATCGATTTACCTGTGTATTCTTTCAAAAATTCATAAACTAACTCAATCACATTCATGCATAATCCCAATTCTTAACACTTAACACTGATAACACAATTACTACGACATCATGGATTTCGAAATGGTATTGCAATCAAACATGTTATCACCAAATTCCAAAACATAACACTTAGCATTTATAACACATTACTACACAAACAAAATGAACCAACAGTTCACAAATCAACAGGGTGTAGTCTCTCGCGGACAAACACAATTCCCTCAGGAACGTAAGTCGTAAACGTACTACCTATCACGGGTCCGTACCGTTTACCGAGGTGCCACCTATCCCGGGTCAGCACAACTTACCAAAACATACACGAGTAAACGAGACATTAAGAGATTCCCCATTCTTAATTCTCATCTAACTTAAACCAGGGCGTAGTCTCTCACGGACAAACCCCTGCGCAGTCTCTCACGGACAAACGCAATTCCCGCAGGAACGTAAGTCGTAAACGTACTACCTATCACGGGTCCGTACTGTTTACCGAGGTGCCACCTATCCCGGGTCAGCACAACTTACCAAACACAATTCCCTCAGGAACGTAAGTCGTAAACGTACTACCTATCACGGGTCCGTACTGTTTACCGAGGTGCCACCCATCCCGGGTCAGCACGACTTACCAAACGTAAATCGTAAACGTACTGCCTATCACGGCCCGTACTGTTTACCAAGGTGCCACCTATCCCGGGTCAGCACGATTTACCGAAACACACATAAAAAAGCGAGACATTAAGAGATTCCCCATTCTTAATTCTCATTTAACTTAACGATTTTCAAGACAAAACATTCAGTAAATAAGTCATTAAGAGATTCCCCATTCTTAATACTCATTTACTGAAACGATTTTCAAAAACGAACATTAAGTAACCGAGACATTAAGAGATTCCCCATTCTCAACGCCCAGTTAACTTAAACAATTTTCCAAACAAAATAATAAGTAACCGAGACATTAAGAGATTCCCCATTCTTAACGCCCAGTTAACTTAAACAATTTTCCAAACAAAATAATAAGTAACCGAGACATTAAGAGATTCCCCATTCTTAACGCCCAGTTAACTTAAACGGTTTTCAAAACAAAATGTTAAGTAACCGAGACATTAAGAGATTCCCCCTCCTTAACGTCCAGTTAACTTAAACGGTTTTCAAAACAAAATATTAAGTAACCGAGACATTAAGAGATTCCCCATTCTTAACGCCCAGTTAACTTAAACGATTTTTCTTTAAAACAAAATATTAAGTAACCGAGACATTAAGAGATTCCCCCTCCTTAACGTCCAGTTAACTTAAACGGTTTTCAAAACAAAATATTAAGTAACCGAGACATTAAGAGATTCCCCATTCTTAACGCCCAGTTAACTTAAACGATTTTTCTTTAAAACAAAATATTAAGTAACCGAGACATTAAGAGATTCCCCATTCTTAACGCCCAGTTAACTTAAACGATTTTTCTTTAAAACAAAATATTAAGTAACCGAGACATTAAGAGATTCCCCATTCTTAACGCCCAGTTAACTTAAACGATTTTTCACAAACAAACGCACATTAAGTAAACGAGACATTAAGAGATTCCCCATTCTTAACGCCCAGTTAACTTAAACGATTTTTCACAAACAAACGCACATTAAGTAAACGAGACATTAAGAGATTCCCCATTCTTAACGCCCAGTTAACTTAAACGATTTTTCACAAACAAACGCACATTAAGTAAACGAGACATTAAGAGATTCCCCATTCTTAATACTCATTTAACTTAATGGTTTTCAAATTTCACACAACACAAACTCAACAAATTCTCACATCAAAACATATCAATTCATTTATTCACAAATCCAACCATACACATATCAAATTTCATCAATATCAATTAAGAGCATGTCAAAAACAACGAACACAAATCAAAGCAACATAACACACAGATACATCAAATTTCATTTACTCATAATCACACACAATGACATTCAAATTCATTTACCACGAAACATTCATCAATATAAACAAAACCTAACTCTAAGGTTGTTACCCATAACGCACTAGTTTGGTTTTTCCCCAAATCGATACATTTAACCCTAACAAATTCCTTCCCACACAACCACAGATAAGTCCCTAAATGCAAACTAAAAGTTTGGAAGGAGCCCTTACCTCAACGTTAGCTTTAACGCGCGTTTCCGGTACCGCGAGTAATTCCGATAAAATCTCCGCTCGCAACGCCGCTTCCAAATTAGTTCACTAGCACCGTAGCGTGGTGGTGAGCAACTTTCCCTTCTAACTCTTCGCG
>NC_021166.2:26932726-26949805 GCF_000331145.2 Cicer arietinum
TGGCCGCGGGTAGCAGAGGAAGAAGATGGAAAATCAGATTTTCCTTCCTTCCTTTTTCCTTTCTTTGTTTTTCCTTCCTTTCTATTTCCTTCTTTCCTTTATATAACCTTTTCTTTTCCTTTTCCTTCCTTCTAATTTCCTTTCTTTCTATTCTCTCCAAGCAAACATATATATATATATATATATATATATATATATATTAAATATAACTTAACAAATATCTCAAAATATCTAGATATTTGTTAAATTACCTTTTTACCCGTAACGCTTAAATTCTCCGAAAAGGATTTACCGCACTTAATTTAAATTTATTTATCGACGAGTAATTCTAAACGGGGTCAAAATAACTTTTTGATCCTACACACACCATAATATTATTAACTTTGGCTAAAAAAGCCTCCGAGCCAAAATCCAAAACACATAAAATACATAAAGTGTACTTTAAAATTATGGGTCTTACATCGCACATAAACATTCTAGAAGATTTGGTTAAAGATTCATTTTGGAATTAATTAAGCTTCAACAGTCATATTCTCAAACTGTATCTATTAAGGTTTATTTTTTGTGAAGATCTCTATTAATTAAGCTTCAATGGTCATATTCTCAAACCGATCGTATTCTCAAACTGTATCTATTAAGGTTAATTAAGATTTTTACCTTTTAGTCATCGGTATATTGGGTGGAGAAATGCATTTGATGGAAGGTATTGCTCCTTTAGCACCAACTAGATATCAAATGAAAAAGTACATGGTTTGACCAATAAATTTGGAAAACCTTTTGCGGGAGAGCTTGTCAAAACTAGGTGGAAGAAAAAGTTAATTTTCTTTGAATTGCTATATTGGAAATCATTGTATATAAGACATTTTCTCGATGTGATGCATATTGAAAAAAATGTATTTGATAGTGTTATTGGTATGTTACTCAATGTTCCAGGAATGTCTAAGGATGACATCAATGCAAGATTGGACTTTGTCGATATAGGAATGAGAAATGAATTGAGTCCCTTAAACAAAGGAAATCGCACATATCTACCTACAACCGCTTATACTCTATCTAGAAAGGAAAAATTGCTTTATGTAAATTTCTACACAAAGTTAAAGTTCCAGAAGGATACTTTTCAAACATTAAAAATTTAGTTAGTATGAAAGACCTCAAGTTAAAGTTCCAGAGGTATATGTTCCATTTTACTTGAAAAAGTTCGACGAGCCATAACTTAATTATGTTTCTTCTTCAGGGAAATTTGTATTAAAGTGATCGATCTTCAGAAATCACCGTCATTGCAGAGGGAAATTGTTGTTACTTTGTGTGAGCCGTAAATGTATTTCCCACCCTCATTTTTTGGTTTAATGGTTTACCTTATTGTTCATCTTGTTAAGGAGACACAACTTTGTGGGCCAACTTATATGAGATGGATGTATCCGATAGAACGATATATGAAAATATTAAAAGGGTACAAAAAAAGTAGAAGTCGAACATAATATTGTATTGCTGAACGATACATTGTCGAAGAAGCTGTTGATTTTTGTACTGAATATCTATCCAATGTTGAATCCATAGGATTTCCCTTATCTCATCATTCGGGATGAATAACAGGAGAAGGGATAATTGGAAATAGAGTAATGACTATATCAAGGAAAAAATGGGAGCAGACACAATTGTATGTTCTGCACAATGATGGTGAGGTTCAACGGTATGTTACAATACACATGGATCAGTTATCTTGTTTGAACATGAATAAGAATCAAAATTAGATAACACGAGAGCACAATCGAAGTCTTATAACATTGCTAAAAAGATCAAATTAACTCAAAGTTTGATGTAGACCCCGATTCAATTTCACAGAGATTAAGGTGACTAGCAAATGGTCTGAGTTTACATGTCTTATCTTACACCGATTATGTAATTAACGGCTACACATTTTATACCAAAGAACAATATGATCAAACCACTATGCAAAATAGTAGAGTCACTTTCGTAGCTGAAGCAATGCATATCTCAAGTGTAAAAGACCAAAACCCAATATATGCAAATCTATCATATTTTGGGGTTATCAAACACATATGGGAGTTAGATTTCACAATGTTCTGTGTTCCCATATTTGGTTGTAAGTGGGTCGATAATAATAATGGCGTTCAGATTGATGAGTCAGGGTTCTTGCTTGTCGATTTTACTAGGGTGGGATACAAAGACGAGTATTTTATTTTAGCATCGCAAGCTCAACAAGTGTTTTATGTCACTAATCATGTTGATGATAAATGGTCCATTGTCCTATCGACCAATAAAATAAGTGATGATAACAATAATGATGAAGATGTTGGTAATGATATTTTCTTTGCGCCATCACAACCACGTGAAATTGATTTAACAAATGATGGTTTATATCTTAGAGGTTATCATGATGAGGGAATTTGGATTAATCTATCGTTTCATATCGTTAAGGGACAAACAAATGTGAATCCTACTTGGAAAAGAAGAAGGACATCTTAAGGTGTTTAAGTGTTTTATATAAGCCATGTAATCTGAACTCATCATGTAATTTATACTAAGTTCATGTAACTTGAATTGCTAGACCTAATTTCATGTAATTTATTCTTAGCATTTAGCTTGAACTATATTTGATTTTCTGCTTATACTGATTTTCTGCTTATACTGATTTTCTTCCAGAACTAAGTCTTGAGCTACTTAATCATATTGATTTTCTGCTTGTACTTGAACTGCTTATACTGATTTTCTGCCATACTTTAACTTCTTATAAGGATCTTATACTTATACTGAACTTGAACTGAACCTGAACTGAAATTGTAATTTAACATTGATATATAGGTATTTAACAAATTTTTATCATTTTACAAAAATTGAACTGAAATTGTAATTTAAAATATTTAACTTGAATTGTACTTGTATTTTTACAATGCCTTTTGTTCATAAGCAATTGTAAAAGGCTTTTAAAAACTAAATTACAAATCATTTACAATGCTTTTGTCCATACACGCTGTAAAAGGATTTTAAAAGTTAAATTATAAATCATTTACATTGCTTTTTGTCTATAAGTGTTGTAAAAGGCTTGTAAAAATTAAATTGCAAATCATTTACAACACTTGTTTTATAAGCGCTGTAAAATGCTCATATAGCGTCTTTTATACAGTCTTTCTATAAACGATGTAAAAGGATCAAAAGACACTTTTTATATAGTCTTTTAAAGCGCTTTTTATAGAAGTGTTGTAATAGGTTAGGTCTTTTAAAGTGTTTTTTGGACAAGCGCTATAAAAGGGTTTTTAAGTAAACTGATAATAAGAAATCGCTTCATTTTCCTCTTGATTACGTACTCTCCCTACGAACTTGGCAGTGCGAAACCTCTTCATTATGTACTCTTCATCTTCATTATTCTCCATACGAACCCTATTGACCCTCTTCTCCCTAGTGTGAAACCTCTTCATTTTTCTCTTCGTTACGTAATCTCCATCTTCATTACTCTCCATATGAACCCTACTAACCCTTTTCTCCCCTGTGCGACCTTCTCCATACGAACCCTACTGATACTCTTCTAACTAGTGCGCCCTTTTCTTGTTGTTCCCTGTCATTTCTACTTAAGCGAAGTCATAACTCTAAACTCAGTGCTTGTTGTTGTCAGGTATTGTATTTAATAATTTGTTGTAGTCACTAAACTGCATGTTGAACTTATAATGCTGCTTAGACAACTGCATGTTGAACTTATACTATTGTAATCACTAAACTACATGGTGAACTTATACTGCTACTTCGACTACTGCATGTTGAACTTATACTGCTACTTAGACGTGTACTAACAATGAACTTATACTGCTACATAGACTTGTCATATGTTGAATTTGTTGAACTTATACTGAACTGAACTTATAATTATATTATGTGAAATTTGTAGATAAATTGATTCTAATAATGATTTAACTCGTCATATTGATGAGGTTGTCAATACTAATAGTTATCAAAGCGAAGTTAAACGTGGGGCAATTATTATGCAAAAGGTCATCAAAGCAAGAAGTAATGAAATTAAATTTCAGGTGTACTATACTTTGTTTAGAATATTTTTTTTTATCTTTCTTGAAAGCGTGCACTTACTCTATGAGTTTATTAGGTGGGATGAAATCAAAGTGGTCAGCCAATTGAGCCCAACAGTTCAATGATGGTAAGTTACATTGGTGTAGTTGTTCATCAAAATATTTCAATAACAATTGATGATTGGAGAGATAAAGCTTTGAAGGATGCTAAAGATATATTGTGGAATGATATACAAATAACTTTTTTACTCCACTTTTTTGTTACTTAGAATTTTTTCCATTGAAATACTTTTACTCAAACTCTGTCGTTATTTGGTTTGCAGTTAGTTTTTAACGTTGATGATGTGCGAAAAAATTATATGGTTAGAGTTGCCGGAAAAATACACAGAGGATTTAGATCTCATTTGTCAAATTGCTACTTAAGATATCGGGATAGAAATTTGAATGTTGAAGCTCCGAAAATATACAAACACTACATATCAAATGAAGAGTGGAGCCCTTTTGTAGGTAAACGTGTAGACCCCGCTTTTGTGGTAATATAATTTATTAGCATGTATGTTTTATTCATATTCATAGCATATTTTTTTACACGATTGTTGTTTTTTTATATAGATTATAAGTACGGAAAATTGCGAGAGAGCAAAAAATCCAATGTATCCATACAAAAAAATCGCGTATGGGGTATGCACGTTTAGAGAAAAAAATTGTAAGTAAACATCACTTTTATACAATGTGGTAGATTATAAATTATATTTTCTAATTAATATTTTATTTATGTCTTAATGAATAGCTTCAAGTGACGAAATCCGATCAACCATTAGATCGTCAAATTTTGTTGAAGGAGGCTTGTTTGAATAAGGATGAAATAGTTGATAATAAAAATGTTCAACAAGTGATAGAACAATGTGTAAGTATATTATCACTTTAATATTTTCTTTTAAAAATGATTTTGAACTTATCTTTTTAATACTACATGTATTTTAGGATAATCTAGAACAATGTTATGAAAATTCAAAGGATAATAAACAAGTAAATTTTAAGGACATACTTGGTAAGGTACTTAATGTTCCTGAATATTCTAGCCGTGTGAGGTGTAAAGGATTTGACGTTTACTCCAAAAAGCTATTTTTCACATGAGAAGTGCCCCAATCCATCTAATGAGCAAGTACTAGATAAGCTGAAAATCCTAACAGAGCAAGTTGCATATTTGGTGAAAAAGGATAAGGGATAGCAACTTCTAGAGAGTCAATGTGAAATACAATTAGAGAGTGAACATGGTAGTTGCAAAATTGGTCGTAAAAATCTTCCAGAGGTAATTAATTACTTTATGAAATAAGAAATTCATTCAACCTAATAGTTTTACATACTTATGTATTAACCATTGATTTAGGGTGTCTCATCTTGTGTGCTATATTTATCCTCCCCTACTCATCGCATGGTTGGAAAAGGAACATTGTAAAATACCTTGGAGAAGTATATATTACACCATAATCCGATCCTTGTCGGCCATGTTAAAGTTTCACATATGATTGCTTTAGAAAAACTTGCACCATTGCCTATACCCAACGACGATGGAGATATGAAGTTTTTGGGAGAAGCAGTAGGTAGTTCTGTGGCATGGCCCAAAAATATTGTTAGCATAGATACGGTATGTTTAATTTCTATGTTTGTTTAATTGTATGATTATGATTGATTATATTTAATTGCTGATTTTTCCACTGTTAACTTTAATTTTACATTTATTTAGAGTCTTACAAAGTCTAAAGGGAATGATAAGAAGATTCCTCACAACGAGTCAGTCACTTCACCATAAAAGGTTTGACATATACATCAATTGTATACGAAATAATTAGATTACTATAATAACTAATAAACTGATCAACCTCATTTTTTCAGATTCAAGCAAAACCTACCGAAAATATTAAGAAAGTTGATTCAAAAAAATAAACCCGCTACACCGTAAATGTAGGTTCGTGGTAAAATGTTTATTCAATCACTAATTTATTTAGCTGCTTCTCCTAAAATAAATCTGCCAAAAATAAATTTGCTTCTCCTAATCCTAAATATGTTTCTCCTTAATATGCCATAAATCTGCCGCACGACAAATCCAGGTTCGTGGTAAAAATAAATCTTCCAAAATTCAAAAACTGGATCGTGGAAAATCAGTTGTTGCTCCTAAAATTAATCATCCACGCGTTTCTCGATTTGGGTCGTGTCTTGACATAATAGGAAAAATGAAGATGGAGAGCAATGATGCACATATCATACACATGGAGAAAGGTATTTTCAGAGAAGAGTATGAAGAATTACTTAATAAAGAGCACATAAATGAACTTCTCAATCATAATGAGCTGAGTGCTACTGTCATCAGCATATACATTAGGTAATGTAAAATAATTTATTTAAGATAAAAATTACTTTTAATTGCATCACTGCCACATTTATTGGTAATTAATCTTATTTTATATTTTTATTGAAGGTATTTGTATGAAAAGTTGGTGTGCATGTGCAAACTGACAGATAGATTTTCATTCTCATCTCCACATAAGATATCCATGTTTAAACTTGATTTTCATTCATTTAACGTAAAAAGATATATATGTCGCTGATATACTTTTGGAAAATAAAGAGAAAGATTAGTTGTTTCTTGCGCCATATAATTCAGGGTAATTAGATATTCTTTATCTATATTTTTTTTTTTAATTTGTGATACTTTATCATTTGAGTAAAAAAATTTGCGAACCAAATTTTTGTTGTTGTAGACAACATTGGGTTTTGTTTGCCATCAATGTCGCCTCTGAAATTATATATTATTTAGATTCACTGCAAGGTGATTATAACAATCACTCGGATATAAAGAATATATTCGATACGTAAGAAATATTCTTTTATTTCTTAAATATAAAAATAATGTGTTTGGTAATTGAATAATAACCACATTTATTTGACAGTGTTTTTCAAGTTTTCAGCGCTCAAAGGGGTTCTACAGTGTCGAAGTATAAGTCAAACAACATCACATGGAGTCCAATAAATGTTTGAAATTTTTGTTATAGAAGTTAATTATATGCCTTTAAAATTTCATTTACAAACAATGCATAAATATTTATTGGCGTACATGTTTTATTTTATAGTGGCCTCACCAAATTAACAACATAGATTGCGGATACTATATATTGCAATTCATGAAAGAGATTGTTGATATGCATCAAAATATAATTCCAAAAATGGTACATTATTTTCATTATATTTTAATTTTCATATATATATATATATATATATATATATTTGATTCTAACTTATTTATGTTCAAATATTATATCGAATAGTACTTTGACAACTCCAATTCAATATACTCTGAATGTGATCTAACTAAAATAAAGGAAGACTGGTGTCAATATGTGATCGAGCTGAAAGTTATATAATTTGTTAATGAGTGAGTTTCACATTGTAAACTATTATTGTGTATTTTTGTGTGAACTGATCATTATTCTAATTAGTTTATTTTATTTTTTGTTCCAGTAGGGTAAAGTAATAAATTATTGGAAATTGACATGCTGGAAATTGCTACTTACATGATATTGTTGTTGCGAATATGTTGCTACTATCAATATTGTTAATATTGTTGCTACTGGCATGAACTTGTTGCTGTGAATATATAGTATTGATGTTGATAATATAATATATAATATAGTGTTTGTATTAAAAAATTGCAATTGTGTCAATATGTGTTTGATGAATATGATTATGGAAAAAAAATTGAAATCTCATTTAAAGAGAGCATTTTTTTTTAAAAATGCCATTAAAGACCTGTTTTCAGCCTTTTATAGCATTTTTTAAACGATTTACAACGCTTTTTACAAACTAGCATTTTACATTACTTTTTAGAATAGATTTACAGCGCTTTTTAAAATGTACTTATTACAGCGATTTTTTTTAAAAAAACGCTGTAAAACTAGTCTAAAAAGCGTGCTATATATGTACCTATTACAAAACTCTTTTTTAAAAAACCTTGTAAAACTAATATAAGAAGCGCGTTATATATGCACCTGTTACAACGTATTTTTTTTTTGAGAAAAATATTGTAAAACTAGTATAAGAAGCACACTATATATGCACATATTACAACGTTTTTATAAGAAAAATGATGTAAAACTCGTTTAAGAGAAGCGCTGAGCGCTTTATATTTATACCTATTACATCACTTTTTTATTTTAAATAACGATGTTGTATCTTTTAACAGCACTAGATACTACAACGCTTAAAAACGTTGTAAATGCCTTTAAAAAAATGATGTAAAATGCTATTTTTGGCGTTGTAAGACCCATAATTTTAAGTACCCTTTTATGTATTTTTGGTGTATCTTGGATTTTGGCTCGGAGGCTTTTATGCCAAAGTTAATAATATTTTGGAGTTTTATAATCAAAAAGGTATTTCAATGCCAATTAGAATTTCTCGTCGATAAATAAATTGAATTTAACTGCGGAAAATCCTTTACGGAGAATTTAAGGCGTTTCGGGTAAAACGGTAATTTAATAAATATCTAGATTTTGAGATATTTGTTAAGTTATATTTATTATATTTATATATGTTTGTTTGGAGGGAAAAAGAAAGGAAAAGAAAATAGTATATAAAGGAAGGAAGGAAAAAGGAAGAAAGGAAAAACAAAGGAAAGAAATAGAAAGGAAGGAAAATCTTCAATTCCATCTTCTTCCTCTGAAAACTCACGCAAGGAACCAAGAAAATTCATCCTTCTCCATTTTTCGTTTTCGTTGCTTCCTTTTCTTCAAAACTAGTGACCCAAGGTTGGGTGTGAGTTAGATCAAGGTTTTTGCAACTCCACTCTTCCTCTTTGATTCGAAAACGAAGAAATACGGTTTTTGAGATCCAAACACAAACCCCTCCGTTTCTCCTAGATCCAAACCTCATTTCTCGAAGAGGCAGAAGGGAAAGTTGCTCACCACCACGCTACGGTGCTAGTGAACTAATTTGGAAGCGGCGTTGCGAGCGGAGATTTTACCGGAATTTCTCGCGGTACCGGAAACGCACGATAAAGCTAACGTTGAGGTAAGGGCTCCTTCCAAACTTTTAGTTCGCATTAGGGACTTATCTGTAGTTGTGTGGGAAGGAATTTGTTAGGGTTAAATGTATCGATTTGGGGAAAAACGAAACTAGTGCGTTATGGGTAAAAACCTTAGAGTTAGGTTTTGTTTATAGTGATGAATGTTTCGTGGTAAATGAATTTGAATGTCATTGTGTATGATTATGGGTAAATGAAATTTGATGTATCTGGGTGTTATGTTGCGTGATTTGTGTTCGTTGTATTTGGTGTGTTCGTACTTGATGTTTGTTAATTGGTGTGGTTGTTGTGAATTATGGTTTGAATGTGAAAGAATGTTTGAATTTGTTTCTGTGGAATTTGAAAACCATTAGAGTTAAACGAGTATTAAAAATGGGGAATCTTTTAATACCTCGGTTTACTTAATGTGTATTTGAGGAAAATGTTTAAGTTAACTGGGCGTTGAGAATGGGGAATCTCTTAATGTCTCGGTTACTTAACTATCGTTTTTGAAAATCGTTTCGGTAAATGAGTATTAAGAATGGGGAATCTCTTAATGACTCGTTTACTGAATGTTTTGCGAGAAAATCGTTTAAGTCAAAAGTATATTAAGAATGGGGAATCTCTTAATATGACTGTTTGCTTAACGTTTTGTTTTGAAAATCATTAAGTTAAATCGGTATTAAGAACGGGGAATCTCTTAATGACTTATTTAATTAATGTTGTTTGAAAGTCGTTTAAGTTAAATGGGTATTAAAAATGGGGAATCTTTTAATATCTGCATTTGCTTAACGATTGTTGTGAATGGAGTCTGTGTATGCTCATGCATTTCATTTGGTAAATTGTGTCGACCCGTGATAGGTGACACCTTGGTAAACTGTACTGACCCGTGATAGGTTGTACGTTTACGATTTACTATTTAGTAATTCGTGTTGACCCGTGATAGGTGACACCATGGTAACTGTACTGACCCGTGATAGGTGGTACATTTACGATTTATATTTTTGGTGAATTGTGCTGACCCGTGATAGGTGGCACCTTGGTAAACTGTACGGACCCGTGATAGGTTGTACGTTTGCGATTTATATTTTAGTAAATCGTGTTGACCCGTGATAGGTGACACCATGGTAACTGTACTGACCCGTGATAGGTGGTACATTTACGATTCCCGCTTTTTCTTTTAGTAAATCGTGTTGACCCGTGATAGGTGACACCTCGGTAAACTGTACTGACCCGTGATAGGTGGTACGTTTATGATTTACGCATTTTAGTAAATCGTGCTGACCCGTGATAGGTGGCACCTCGGTAATTGGTACTTTGGCCTGCGATAGGCGGTACAATTATGATTTACGGCCCTTCGAGGAGGGTTTTGGTTTGGAATTCCGAGTCCATGCATTTTGGCATATACGCATTGCATTAGGGTGCCTGGCACGCGAGTCATGTTTGATTTGAGTTTATGATTGAGTGATTCGAATTTTGATTTATCGTGATAACTGAGATGAAGGTGTTAAGTGCTATGTGTTGTGTATTGTGTGTGAGTATGATGGTTATCGAACCTTTGTGTGTCGTAGTAATCGCGTAGAAATTGCTAAGTGTTAAGTGGTGAACTTGATTAGGAATGACTTAGGTTAATTCATGAATTTTTGGAAAACTGATCAGGGAAATCGATTTCCCAATCGATTGGATGGGTAAACAGGGACTTGGCCAATTCACAAAATCGATTAGCCAATCGATTTTGTAAATCAGCCTTTTTAAAATCCCTTTCGAAATCGATTGCCCAATCGATTAGGCCTTAAGTCAGGGGCTCAGGAACCAATCAATCGATTTACCAATCGATTGAATTCAGCCCAGGATTCTGTTTTCATTAAGAATCCCTCACCAAATCGATTAGGAAATCGATTGGCTCGAAACCAGGGGCTCAGGAACCAATCAATCGATTTACCAATCGATTGAATTCAGCCCAGGATTCTGTTTTCATTAAAAATCTTCACCCCAATCGATTGCCCAATCGATTGGCTCAGTGAAAATCCTCATTTTTAGTTGTATGATTAATTGCTCATGAATCTATCCATGTTTTGTTTTATCATGTGTTAATTAGGAGATCGAGAACTGCATTTTACCTTCATTTTCATTGGCAATGTACTGTATGAACTTTTCGCACATGGAAAATCCTGTTAAGATGCATGCTTAGTTAAAAAGTTGTTTTGAGCATTCAAAAACTTAATTGCTATGTGTTAACTGTTATTTTCTGGTTGGTGACCCTTTACACTATTGTGGAAATCTGGGCTTTGCCCTCAGATGAGAGTCAGGACGGCCCTACTGGTTCGTACCCTACGGACAGGGATGGAGATGGGAATGCTTGACTGCGGTTGTGTTAGGAGGATCTCACGGGGCGCGTGGAGATTACTCAGGGTGTATAGTTTTTGGTAGGATGATCAGATTAGGATGATGTATAGGGACTAGGGGTCCTTCTTTTTGGTTTGGAGTATTTTAGTTTTGGAAAACTGTACTTATACAAATATTATCAGTTTTATATCATCTTTGAATGGGTTCCATGTACCATTTGATGTTTATGTAGAAATGTTTTGGATTTGTAATTGGAGAAACTTTTCCGCTGCTTGTAAATTATAATGACTCAATTATTTATCCAAAAGCATTTCCTGATTTATTTCCTTGTTCGTTTTTAATTACTTTTAAAAAAAAATATACCCTCGCTTTGAAAAACGGGGTGTTACATTGTGGTATCAGAGCATAGGTTTAGTTTTCTTTGGGAGCTGTGGAACCTTGGTTATAGATTGTAGGTCGACCTATAAGTTAGGAGTTATTATCTGATCATGTGTCGGTTTAGGTGACTTGAGTTGTCAAGTCCAATTTAATTGTGTGTTGTTAGACGGACGTTAGTTTAGAATTTTTTGAAGTAGTGTTAAAACTCTACTTGATGATGGTTCTTATAGGAAACCATGCCGCCCAGAAGGAATGACGCTCCGAGAGCCAACGCTAGGAATGACCAAATGGCGGAGGCTATGAACAACATGGCTGCTTCTGTCGCTGCACAGACCGCTGCCAAGACTCAACGGGATCTTGAAAAGAGGGGAAGAGAGATCCGTGCTGCAGAATCAAGAGGGTTGGAAGACTTCCGTCGTTACAATCCTCCTAAGTTCAAGGGGGATGAGGGTTCAGAGAAGGCGGATCAATGGATCCAAGAAGTGGAGAAAATCTTTGATATGATTAACTGCCAGGCTGGAGTGAAGGTCAGCTATGCCACGTATATGTTGCTAGGGGATGCTGAATACTGGTGGAGGAGTGCAAGGTTGTTGATGGGAGCAGCCCACGAGGAGGTGAACTGGGAATCGTTCAAAAGAAAGTTTTTAGACAAATACTTTCCGATGAGTACCAGGACTAAGTTGGGTGACGACTTTCTGAAACTTCACCAGGGGAGCCTGACTGTGGGCGAGTATGCTGCTAAATTTGAATCACTATCGAGGCATTTCAGGTTCTTCCGTGAAGAAATTGATGAACCGTTCATGTGTCATCGTTTCCAAGACGGATTGAAGTATGAGATTCAAGATTCCGTCTTACCTTTGGGAATTCAACGTTTCCAAGCGCTGGTAGAGAAATGTAGAGAAGTGGAAGATATGAAGAACAAGAGGGCTAGCCGAGTTGGGAATTTTAATTCGGGAGGCCCTAGTCGGGCGACTTATCAGAATAGGGGAAAACAAGTGGCTAAACCTTATAATCGCCCCCAGAATAACAACGGTGGACCGAGTCGCCCAGGGAACCAGAATTTCGGAAGGCAAATGGGGCAAGTGCTTCGATGTTTCCGATGTGGGAAAGAAGGACACTATGCTAGTGCTTGTACCACTAACATCCCCATCTGTCACAATTGTCAGAAGTCGGGGCACATGGCAAGGGAGTGCACGGCTCCAAAGGTGGAACCAGTGGTGAATGTAGCTAGGGCTACCCGTCCTACTGCTAGAGGACGCATTTATTGTGTGAATGCTGAAGAGGGAAATCCATCTGGTAATCTGATTCAGCGTGATTGTGAGATTGCAGGTAACACTCTAACTGCACTCTTTGATTCGGGGGCAACCCATTCCTTCATTGCTATGGACTGTGTGAATCGCTTGAAGTTATCTGTGTCTGCTTTACCTTTTGATTTGGTTGTTTCCACGCCTGCTAAGACCTTAACCGTAAATTCAGCATGTTTACATTGTCGAATGACTATTCAGAATAGGGATTTCTTGGTTAATCTAATTTGTTTACCGCTACAATCACTCGAGGTCATCCTCGGTATGGATTGGATGTCTTATCACTATGTGATCTTGGATTGTGCTCGGAAATTGGTTCTTTTCCCCGAACCAGGAGTTGTTAAGTATTTAGCTGCTAACAAACTCCGAGTGTCGCTAAGTGAAGGGACTCATGAGTTTTTGTCTCTAGCAAATGTAGAGGCAAAGATAAATGTGGAAATAGAAGATGTGATACTTGTCAACGAGTATCGGGATGTATTTCCAACGGAAATTCCAGGATTGCCACCGGTAAGAGAAGTGGAATTCTTCATTGATTTGCACCCAGGAACGGGACCCATTTCAATGGCACCTTATCGAATGTCGCCATTGGAATTAAATGAGCTCAAAGGCCAAATTGAAGACTTGTTGGAGAAGAAATTCATCAGACCAAGTGTATCACCATGGGGTGCTCCAGTTTTGCTAGTTAAGAAGAAGGACGGAAGCTCGCGCCTATGTGTGGATTATAGACAGCTCAACAAGGCAACTATCAAGAATCGTTATCCTTTGCCACGAATCGATGATTTGATGGATCAATTGAGAGGGGCCGCGATATTTTCGAAGATTGACTTGAAGTCGGGTTACCATCAGATCCGAGTAAGGGAAGGAGACATTCAGAAAACAGCTTTCAGAACCCGCTACGGACATTATGAATACCTGGTTATGCCGTTCGGAGTTACCAATGCACCGGCAATTTTCATGGACTACATGAACAGGATCTTTAATTCGTTCCTTGATAAATTCGTGGTGGTATTCATTGATGATATATTGATTTATTCAAGGACCGAAGAAGAGCATGGAGAACATTTGCGACAAGTTCTTGAGATTTTACGCGAGAAGCGATTGTATGCCAATCTGTCGAAGTGTGAATTTTGGCTAGAGAAAGTGAATTTCTTGGGACATGTGATAACCAAGGAAGGAATCGCTGTAGATCCGGCTAAGATTGAGGCGGTTCTTGCTTGGAAACAGCCTCAGACTGTCACTGACATACGAAGTTTTGTGGGACTGGCAGGGTACTACAGGAGGTTTATCGAAGGTTTTGCTAAGATTGTGGCTCCACTGACACAACTTACCAGAAAAGATCAACCGTTCGCATGGACGGAGAAGTGTGAAGAAAACTTCCAGTTACTGAAGAGGAAATTGACGACCTCACCTGTATTGGTGTTACCGCAATCAGAAGAACCCTATGAAGTTTATTGTGATGCATCCCACCAGGGGTTAGGATGTGTTCTGATGCAACACAAGAAAGCTGTGGCTTATGCCTCGAGACAATTGAAGATTCACGAAAGGAACTATCCTACTCATGATTTGGAGCTTGCCGCGGTTGTTTTTGCATTAAAGATCTGGAGGCATTATTTATATGGGTGCACGTTCACCGTGTTCAGCGACCATAAGAGCTTGAAATATTTGTTTGATCAGAAGGAGTTGAACATGCGCCAGAGACGATGGATGGAGACTCTCAAGGATTTTGATTTCACACTGCAGTACCACCCTGGGAAGGCCAATGTAGTGGCGGATGCGTTGAGCAGAAGAAGTGTATCGGTGTCTTCACTAATTATGGCTAGACAACAAGAGTTGTGGGAAGCTTTTAGAGACTTGCACTTGAACGTAGAGTTTGCACCGGGAATTTTGAAATTCGGAATGATTAAGATCTCGAGTGGATTACTTGAAGACATTGCGAATTCTCAGGATGACGTCTTAATTCAAGAGAAGAGGAATCTAATAGTACAAGGGAAGACGACTGAGTTCAAGATTGGGGCTGATAATGTTTTGCGGTGTAATGGTAGGATTTGTGTACCAGAAATTACAGATATGCGGAAAACGATTTTAGAAGAGGCGCATAAGAGTAAGCTGAGTATTCATCCTGGGGCAACAAAGATGTATCAGGATTTGAGGCAGAATTATTGGTGGCCAGGAATGAAGAAACATGTGGCGGAATATGTATCCACTTGTCTAACTTGTCAGAAAGCGAAGGTGGAACATCAGCGACCTGCTGGAATGTTGCAACCTTTAGATATACCTGAATGGAAGTGGGACAGCATTTCCATGGATTTTATAACCGGATTACCAAAGACAAGGAGGAAGAATGATTCTATATGGGTGATAGTGGACCGACTGACTAAATCTGCTCACTTTTTACCGGTAAGGACCACCTATAAGGTAGATCAGCTAACGGAGATCTACATTGCTGAAATTGTGAGGTTACACGGGGTACCATCGAGCATTGTATCAGACCGTGATCCGAAGTTCACATCGCATTTTTGGGGAGCATTGCACGAAGCGTTGGGAACGAAGCTACGATTGAGTTCAGCTTACCATCCACAAACGGACGGACAGACTGAAAGGACAAATCAGTCCTTGGAAGATCTGTTGAGAGCATGTGTTTTAGATGATAGAGGAAGTTGGGATGATGTACTTCCGTTGATTGAGTTCACTTACAACAATAGTTTCCACGCAAGTATTGGAATGGCACCATATGAGGCTTTATATGGGCGCAAGTGTCAAACGCCCTTGTGTTGGTATAAAGACGGTGAGAATATGATTGTCGGACCAGAGATGGTGCAACAGACCACAGCTAAAGTAAGGAAGATCAAGGAGAAAATGAAGACTTCACAAGATCGCCAGAAGAGTTACGCGGACAAGCGTCGCAGACTTTTGGAATTCGAACAGGGTGACCATGTATTTCTGAGAGTCACACCTACTACTGGAGTAGGTAGAGCCTTGAAATCGAAGAAGTTGACTCCGAAATTCATTGGACCATATCAGATTTCTGCACGAATTGGGCCGGTTGCTTATCGGATTGCATTACCTCCGATACTGTCCAATATCCATGACGTGTTTCATGTGTCGCAGTTGAGGAAATATCTCGCAGATCCATCTCACGTGATCGAACCAGACACAATCCAGCTAAAGGATAACCTGTCGTTCGAAGTACCACCCGTGAGAATTGATGACAGGAAGATTAAGCGGTTGAGGACCAAGGATGTTTCGTTGGTCAAGGTGATCTGGAACCCAATTACTGGAGATGCGACTTGGGAACTGGAGAGCAAGATGAGGGAACAACACCCAGAGTTATTTATCGATGCATAGTTTCGAGGACGAAACTAATTTTAGGGGGGGAGTAATGTAAGACCCATAATTTTAAAGTACCCTTTTATGTATTTTTGGTATATTTTGGATTTTGGCTCGGAGGCTTTTAAGCCAAAGTTAATAATATTTTGGAGTTTTATAATCAAAAAGATATTTCGATGCCAATTAGAATTTCTCGTCGATAAATAAATTGAATTTAACTGCGGAAAATACTTTACGGTTAATTTAAGGCGTTTCGGGTGAAAAGGTAATTTAATAAATATCTAGATTTTGAGATATTTGTTAAGTTATATTTATTTTATATATATATGTTTGCTTGGAGGGAAAAAGAAAGGAAAACTAGAAGGAAGGAAAAGGAAAAGAAAATAGTATATAAAGGAAGGAAGGAAAAAGGAAGAAAGGAAAAACAAAGGAAAGAAAAAGAAAGGAAGGAAAATTTCAAAACTTCATCTTCTTCCTCTAACCGTGACCCATTTTTCTCCTTTCTCCCATTTTCGTTTTCGTCGCTTTCTTTTCTTCAAAACTAGTAACCCAAGGTTGGGGGAGAGTTAGATCAAGGTTTTTGCAACTCCACTCTTCCTCTTTGATTCGAAAACGAAGAAATACGGTTTTT
>NC_021166.2:26951105-26970107 GCF_000331145.2 Cicer arietinum
ATGTGTAGGGACTAGGGGTCCTTCTTTTTGGTTTGAAGCATTTTTAGTTTGGAAAACTGTACTTATACAAATATTATCAGTTTGATATCATCTTTGGACGGGTTCCATGTACCAATTGATGTTGTGTAAATGTTTTGGATTTATAATTGGAGAAACTTTTCCGCTGCGTAAATTGTAATGACTCAATTGTTTATCCAAAAGCATTTCCTGATTTATTTCTTTGTTCGTTTTTAATTACTTTTAAAAAAAAAAAATATACCCTCACTTTGAAAAACGGGGTGTTACAGGCGTAGTGTCTTTAATCAAAAGTTCAGTGGGCAATAAGTTAGATTGATGGGTCTATATTGTTTATTCGCCAGAGGCAAGGTAACATTTGTAAAATAAATCTTTGTAACTTAGAAAACCAAGAGTTTAAATGTTTTATGTGTGTGAAAGATGAATAAATGATTTAGCACAAAGATTGGACCATGCCAATTTGAGGTTAATCTCAAAATTAAACAAATTTCAACTTTTTAAAGGCTTGCTAAATCTTAAATACAAATCAGAAGTTTTTTGTGAGGCTTATCAAAAGGGAAAACAAACAAAAAATTCTTTTTCTTCTAAAAATATTGTTTCCACAAACAGACTCCTTGAACTTTTTGGCCCAATTAAAACTGCCTCTATAAGTGGTAAAAAATATGGACTTGTCATTGTTTATTATTGTTCCTGTTGGACGTGGGTTAAGTTCCCTAAACACAAGGGTGAGTCACATAAGGTATTTACTACATTATGCAAACAAGTGCAAAATGAAACATCTTTTTCAATAATAACTATTCGTAGTGATCATGGAGGCGAGTTTAAAAAAAACTTTTTGAAAACTTTCATGGAGAGAATGGTATTTTGCACAATTTCTCCTCCCTTAGAACACCTCACCAGAATTGTGTTGTAGAAAGGAAATAATTGTACTCTTCGTGAAATGGCTCATACCATGATGCATGAAACGAATGTTGTTAAGCACTTTTGGGTAGAGACAGTAAATACTACATGTTATATTCAGAATTAAGTATGTATCATACTTTTTTTAAAAAAGACTCCTTATAAATTGTGGAAATGTAAAAAGCCCAACATTTCTTATTTAAGTCACTTTGGTTGTGTTTGTTATATTTTGAACACTAAATTTAGTCTTAACAAGTTTGACCCTCGATCACAAAAGTGTACCTTCTTGGGATACTCTAAAAGATATAAAGCTTTTAAAGTATACAACAAGGAGACTCTAATCGTAGATGAGTCAATACATGTTAAGTTTGATGACAAGTAGCTTGACCTTAAAATGTCAAAGGTAGATGAAGTTCATTCAGGTTCTAAAAATCCAGAGGAAATTGAAAAATATGAGGAAGAAGGAAAACGAAAGGAAGTAGGAAAAATATAGGAAGCAACAACATTAGTGATTTTAAGAAAATTAGAGGATCTGAGCAAAACACCAAAGGATAAGAGTCACGTCAGAACAAGTCAAGATTCTTCAGAGTCCAAAACTGGATGGAAGTACAAGTCCTTTCGTCCAGAGTCTTATTATTGGGAACTCCAATGATACTCTGAAGACCAGATCAACTCTTAAGGACACTTCTCTGTTTGGTCTGCCGTCACTGATTGAACATTCCTCTATTTATGAAGCCCTGGGAGATGAATGATGGATTATGACCAGAGGATAAGAAACCCATTGGAACCAAGTGGGTATTCAAGAAAAAGTTGAATGAAAAGGAGGTTTTAGGAACAAAGCACGCTAAGTTTCACAGAGTTACAGTCAACAAGAATATATTTATAACACCGAGAAGTTTGTTTTAGTGGCTAGTTTAGAGACAATACATATTTTACTTTCCTTTGTTGATTTCAATTATATCACTCTATGTCAAATGGATGTGAAAAGTCCATTTCTGAATGGTTACATAAATGAGGATGTGTTTGTAAAATAATCTATTGGATTTGAAAATGTTGAGTTTCCAGACCATATTTTTAAACTTAAAAATCTCTTTATGGTCTGAAAAAAACTCAAAGAGTTTGAAATGATAGACTAAGAAATTTTCTAATTAAAAATAATTTTGAAAGAGGGCATGTTTAGAAAATCAATTAAAATGACCTTATCATAATTCAGATTTATGTAGATGATATTATTTTTGGTTCAACTAATGGTACCCTATGCCATTAAGTTGTTAAGTTGATGCAACAAAAAGTTCAAATGAGTATGATGGGAGAACTAAAGTTCTCTTTAGGAATTACGATTCATCATATTCAGAATGGTGTGTACATTAATTAGAATATGTAGTCAAAAGAGCTTCTTAAAAAGTTCAAGCTCGATGAATGCAAGTCTATGTCTACACCAATGCATCTTACCTATTGAGTTGATAAAGATGAATTGGGAAAAAAAAGTTGATTAGAAAAAAAATAAAGAAATGATTGGGTCACTTCCTTACCTTACTGCATCTAGACCTGATATTTTATTTAGTGTGTCTATGTGTGCGCTAGATTTCAAGCCTATCCAAAGAATCCAACTTAATAAAGTTTAAGAGGATCTTTAGGTACCGTAAAGGCACTACTAAACTGGGTTTGTTCTATAAGATTCCATTTGAGTACATGTTAGTTGGATATTGTGATGCTAACTATGTTGGAGACAAGCTAGAAAGAAAAAACACTAGTTGAAACTGTATGTTTTTGGGTGATAATCTGATCTCCTGGTCAAGCAAGATAGAAGGCACTGTTGTCATGTCAACAACAGAGGCTGAGTACATCTCTGTAGTAGGATGCCACACTCAACTTTTGTGGATGAAGCATCAACTTGAAGACTACAAGCTGTTTGAGAATAACATTCCTATTTTTTGTGATAATACATCATTAATCTATTTAACTAAAAATCCAATTCTGCATTCTAGGGCAAAACATATAGAAATCAAACATCATTTTATTAGAGATTTTGTCCAAAACCCATTGCTGAGGACATATTTGATTTTATTAAGAAAAACCTAAACTTGGTTTTTATATCTGAATGATGATCTGGTTTATGTATGCATTGCCTTCTCGAAGAATAAAATTAGCAGTTAAAATTATCTATGCTCTACTCTAATAAAACGAATCTCTACTGACTTTCTAGTCATTTGCAATTCAATCTTGCTATTTATGTATGACTTATGTGGAATCTCTACTGACTTTCTTTAGGAGGGAGATGGGCTTTAGAGGAAAATGAGGGTCTATAGCATATAGGGGTTGGCTAAGGGCCTTACCATCCTGGTGGGGTTCGACATGGTCCTCGAGTACAAGCCCGGGAGGACCAATCAAATCAAGTTGTCGGCGCACTAAGTCGAAAGGCCGAGTTGGCATCCAACAAGTTAGAAGAGATAGCAGACATGAGCCAACTCAAAAGGCCCATCCCCGAATGCATAAGAGAGGGGTTGGAAAAGGACCCCGTAGCCTAGACCCTGCTGAAAAACGTGAGAAGCTTCAGTTAGAAGTTTCGCTCGAGTAGAACGGTTGTTGGTGCTCTATTTCATATCCTCCTCCTGTTGGTTGGTGAGTTACCTCTTCCATTCCTTCCTACAGTCATTCACTCTTTTCGTTTGATGATAAAAGGGGGAGATGTGGTTTTGCAAATAATCTTAAAGCAAACTATATATACTATTTAATATATTTAAATAGGGGGATTATATACTTCTAAAAACTGTTAGAATGTTTCTTATAACTTTTACACTTGAATACATGCTTAGAGTTAGGGTAGCTTTGCTGATTGATATTGCTTTACATTGTTTTTATTGTTAAATAAATTGTACACAAAAATTGTTGTTTTGTCATCATAAAAAAGGGAGAGATTGTTGGAACCAGGTTGGTTCTAGGAACAATTACTTCATCATGTTTTAATGAAAACAAAGAACTTTGTTAGAACAAGTTATTGCACTAATGATTTCATTGAGTGTGTAGTAAGTAGAACCATGAAATGAAAGAAACAATACTAGAGGAAGATTTCGGAGGAAGTGAATATTTTTGGGGAAACAAAGACATCAAAGTAACCGAAGATGTTAAAGGAAACGAAGACATCAAAATCAAGTGAAGTCAAATGAAGTCAACACAACATTAAGACTCTGGTTATTATATACGTTGTTGTGTGTGCGCATTTGCCTTTTAAGATTTATCTCTAAAGCGTCTGTCCAATGTGCATTTGAAGCTTCTACACGTCTGCCTTTGAAGACTGAAGCATGCCTTTAATTAGCTTGCCACCAAACCCCCTCTTATAGTAAGTCTGAAGTTTCTATTCAAGTTGCCTCTAAAGCTCAAGTTCCGCTTGCTTTGAACACTACAACTTTTGCAATATATTTCCTTTGATACACAACATGCTCTAAAGATGCAACAACGTGACGTTACCCATGTCACTAATTCTAAGTCATGCAGTTTTGCCTCTACCTCTAACTACGTTAACCAAGCAACACAACATCTAACTCCAATGATCAAGTTATATTTTGATTAACAAAGTCAACAACATTAATGGAAATTCAATGCTTTGATGAAGATTAAGGTGCTTCATAATTCTAATGGTCCAATAACATATTTTGATTTGTTCTCACTACTCTTAAACAGGCGTACGATAGAAGATTCAAGGTGAATTATTTTCAAATGCTATTCGCACATTCTCGCACATAATAATTCTCGAAGATTTGTTTGAAGATTCATTTTTGAATTAATCAAACTTCAACGGTCATATACCCAAACCGTATCTATCAAGGTTTATTTTTGTAAAGATCTTTATTGACCTAAAACAAGGAAGATATGCTTAGAAAATTCAAGGAGAATTATTTTCAAGTGTTATATGGACATTCTAACACATAATCATGTTGGAACCAGGTTTGTTTTATACTTAGAGTTTTGATGTTAAGAAAAGTATTTTATGAGAACAATATATTTGACCTTATATAGTATGAAAGAAGACTTATGTTTTTGAATAAAATCTAAAGTAAGATTTGATTTAGATTTATGATTGAAGGAAATATTTTACCAAGTTGAAAAAAAGATATGGTAAAATGTTTTTGAAGAAAATCTAAAAAAAGAATTTGATTCAGATTGATGATTGAATGAAATCTTTGACCAAGTTGAAAAGAAGATATGGTCAAATGTTTTTGTAGAAAATCTAATATTAGATTTGATACTGATTTGTGATTGAAGATAATCTTTGATCAAGGTTTATCACAAGAAGATATGAATTATTTACAAGAAGATTTGATCAAAATTTATCTACAACAAAATATGAACAATATTAATTTGACGAATTTAAAAACTTAATCTAAACAAAATACTAATAGCTTCAATTTAAAGAATTTACAAAATCAATCTAAACAAAATACGAATAAAATCAATTTGAAGAATTTACAAACTCAATCTGAACAAAATATCAATAGAATAAATTAGAAGAATTTACATATTCAATAAGAACAAAATGCGAAAAAATCAATCTAGAAGAACTGCTCAGATTGAATTCAGAAATAAAGAATAGGCTAAAGAACATATAATCAAAAAACATATTATTTAGAATTATTTTTGAAAAAGATCATTGTTGACCAACTATGAATGAAGATAGAGTTCATAATTAACCAGGGACTAAATTTAAGCCCTAATTTTATCTATATATAGATACTTAAGTTGAAGAAAAAGACTCAAGCCCAAAATTCCATATTCATCTTAGAGTTCAAAGAGAGAAATACTTGTTCAAATGAGAAATATTTTCTAAGTGTTTTTTTTAGAGGATGATAGTCATCGTTATAAACGGCTTGTTAGAAGCAAATTACTGAAGTTCCAAATTCTTGTAACTAGACCGATAGTGGCTTTAGTGTTCCTTCAATAGTTTGGGGTTGTCAGTTTGTTTGGAGAAGACTTGACTTGCAGGGTCAAGGTGTTGGTTTTGTTCCTTCAATAATTTGGAATTGTCAGGTTGTTAGGATAAGACATAACTTGTAAGGTCAAAGTGGTTAGTTCCTCCAAAGTTTGTGATTGTTAGGTTATTGGGAAGATTGACTTGGAGGGTCAGGTGCTTTGTAACTCAAGGTATTTGAATTTGTGGATTAAAGCCCTCTAAAAGGGGTCTGAATGTAGCCAAGTTAGTGGTGAACTAGGTTAAATCTATATGTCCAATTATTTATGCTTTCATTGTTTGCTGCCTATGAACCCGATTGCTTCTTATTTAAGTGATTCATAAAAACCAACTAGTCTTCATCAAATTAACAAAAACATATCAACTTTGTCAAACACAATTATGAAGACGTAAACACAAGAAGGGGGGTTGAATTGTGTTTGACAAAGTTGATAACTTTTTGCTAATTTGATAAAGGTTGGTTGGTTTTTATGAATTACTTAGATAAAAAGCAATCTGATTCAGAAGCAGCAAACAATGAAAGCATAAACAATTTGACACATAGATTTATCCTAGTTCACAACTACTTGGCTACATCCAGTACCCTCATTCATAAGGCTTTAATCCACTACTTCAAATACCTTAAATTAAAAAAGCACCTGACTCTCCAAGTCAATCTTCCCAAACAACCTAACAGTCCCAAACTTTTGAGGAACTAACCATCTTGACCTTACAAGCCAAGTTTTCTCCTAACAACCTGACAACCCCGGATTGAAGAAGGAACTAAACCACTATCGGGATGGGTACACAATATTTGAACTTTAAGTGTTTGCTTCTAACAAAGCTGGTAATAATAATAATAACTCTCACACTCTAAGAAAAAAAATTTAGAGAATATTTCTCTTTCGAACAAGTGTTTCTCTCTTTGAACTCTTAGATGAGTTTGGAATTTTGAGCTTGAGTTCGTCTACTCTTTTCTGCTTTATGATTATCTTCTTCTTCAACCTTGAGTATATATTAGAAGTTCAATTTAGTCCTTGTTTAATTCTGAATTGTATGTTTTTCAGATTGAGTTTGTAAATTCTTTAGATTGATTTTGTTCCTACTTTGTTTAGATTGAGTTTGTCAATTCTTCAAATTGATTATGTTTGTATTTTGTTCAGATTGTGTTTATAAATTTTTTAGATTGATTCTGTTCATATTTTGTTTTAGATAAATCTTGATCAAATCTTCTTCAAATGTTAATCAAATCTTGATCATATCTTCTTTTCAACTTGGTTAAAGAGTTTCTTCAATTAAAATATGAATCAAATCTTATTTTAAATTTTCGTCAATTATAAATTTGAATCAAATCCTATTTGAGATTTTCTTCAATTATAAATTTAAAACAAGTCTTATTTTAGATTTTCTTCAATTATAAATTTGAATCAAATCTTATTTTAGATTTTCTTAAATTATAAATTCAAATCATATCTTATTTTAGATTTTCATCAAAAACATGAATCTTCTTTCATGCTCTCTAAATTCAAATAAAATACTTGTGTTATCATCCAAATCCTAAGTATAAAATTAACTTGGTTCCCACAATCTCTCCTTTTTTACGATGAAAAATCTTGAATTTTTGTAACAAGTTTTCTTTATATTTCTTTGACTCCCCTAACTTAGGACTCTCCTAAGTCTAAGTATCATTTTTCCCCCCAATTTATCTAATATATTTTATCCTATTTTGTTATCAAAAATAAAGACTTAAAAGTGAAACTTGTTTTTTGTTTTTTTTTTCCGCTCGTTTTATTTTCTATTCTTTTTTTCTGAACCACATGGATATAATATATTACAAGAAAATATAAAAACTAATGTAAAGCTAAAGTAATTTATATTTATCACAACGTCAGCCAGGTATGAAGGTAAGGTTTATGTTATTCTTTATGAAGTCAAACCAATCTTCAGGTAGTGGCTTGGTGAATATGTTAGCCTAATGGTGTGCAGTGTCTACAAACTGAATGTTTAGTACTCTTTTTTAAATAAGGTCCCTAATGTAGTGGTGTTTGATCTCTATGTATCTAACTCTAGAATTTAGGATAGGGTTTTTGGTCAGACAAATGGCAGAAGGTTTATCACAATAGATGAGAATGTTGGTTTCTAGGATTTTGTAGTCTTCTAGTTGATGTTTCATCCAATGTAGTTGATAACTGTAAGCAGCTGCTGAAATGTACTCAGCTTATGTTGTTGACAATGCAATGGTGTTTTGTCATTTACTAGACCAAGATATTAAGTTGTCACGTAGAAAAGTGCAGTTGCCACTAGTGTTCTTTCTCTCAAGTTTATCTCTATCATAATTAAAATCATAGTATCCACTTAGTTATCACTTAGGAGATTTCTTGTAGAACAACGTAAGGCTGGTAGTGCCTTTTAGTTATCTAAGGATTCTCTTAACAACAGTTAAATGTGATTTTCTAGGGTTAGCTTGAAATCTTGCACAAACACATACATTAAACATGATGTCAGGTCTGGAAATGGTAAGGTAAAGTAGGGCTCCTATCATTCCTCTATAGTTTTTTGGTCAACTGTTAGGCCTGAATCATCTTTTTCAAGTGAATAAGTAGGGTGCATTGGTGTAGCCATAGGTTTTCAACCACTCATCTTACCCTTCCGAAGAAGCTCTTTTGTATATTTAGTTTGTTGAATGTGTATGCCTTTTTGACTTTGTTGAATTTGTCTCCCTAAGAAGAACTTAAGTTCTCCCATCATACTTATTTGAAATTCAAGTTGCAACAATTTAGAAAATTCTTGACAAAGAGTGCCATTAGTAGATAAAAAAAATGGCATCAACATAAATTTGAATAATAAGAATGTTATCTCCTATTGATTTTATAAAAAGTGTATTATCTATTTGTTTTCCTTCAAAGTCATTTTTAAGAAAAAAGTTATTAAGTCTACCATACCATGCCATAGGTGCTTGTTTTAGACCATATAGAGATTTCCTAAGTTTAAAAACATGAATTGGAAATTCAGAACTTTCAAAACCTGAGGTTTGTTTAACATACACTTCTTCGCTTATATAACAATTTAGAAACAAAATTTTAATATCCATTTGAATAATGTTCTTATTTGATCTAGGTACTAGATCCTAAACATCATTCCTTTTAAATTCATCAACAGTTAAATTTCTTAGAATTCGTCCATCATATACCAATGCTTCATCAACAGTAGTAGTCTCAATTAATGAGAGTGAACCAAACAAAGTAGTATCTTTTAATTGTGATATGATCCTCAAAGGATCACTTGCACTTCCAATAAGATGAGATGACTTATACTTCCATCCAGGTCTTCCTTCTAAGTTATCTTGACTATTTCTAACTTGATCAGATTCATCCTCTAAAGATTTGTTATCTTTTGGTTTGTTTGCATCTGCTTCCTCTAGTTCTAGTAAACCTACAATATCCTAAACATGTTTTGACTTTTTACGGTCATATTTTTTTTCATATAACATTATATTAAACAAAGAATTGAAGAATGAAATTAATACAGCCAAAACATCAGCTTTGTTTCTGGTGGTTTTTGCTTGTTTTTGAAACCCAAACTTGTATGCTACTTTTGTTGAAGTGTTCAGATTTTGTGGATCTCCTTGTTCCTCTAAATTTTTGGGAACTACAAAATACTTATCTAGCTTTGATTTTTAAGATCAAGCTTCTTGTTATCACAATAAACATAATATCAGACAATAATTAGGTTTAAAGAAAGATATAATCTATATGTCAACAGTTTTAGTTTCACTCTAAAAACCTCTTATTTCTTCTTTTCTAGTTTTCAAATTTTGAATTTTAATATTCTCCGATTAAAGGGTCTGGATGAAGGGATTTGAATTCCCATCCAGGTTTGTTGTCTTGATGAATTTGATTGGAGTGTTAAAAAAAGTCTCCTGATTTTGATTGTTAATCTCACACATCATTTCTGCAGATGTATCAGGTTCCTTTGGTAATTTGGAAATTGATGGTAATTCTGATTCTTCTGGTAGTTCCAGTTCTGTTGATATATGTGATTTCTTTACCAGTTTTGATTTTGTTGATATGTGTGATTTCTTTGTCAGTTTTGGTTATGTTGAAACTCCAGATTTTTCTGATATTTCTGTTTCATCATATGGTTCTAGTTCTGATAGGTATTGTGTTGACCGATCCTTCTTCCACCAGAGTCAGTTGGCTTCTATTTGATAGGTCTTCAAACATAGTCATTTTTCCTTTCATATATTGCAAGCATCCATGACTAGGCACCATGATTGATGTTTCAATTTGGTTGCTTAGAACATCTGCAAAATAAACAATATTATCCTATGTACCCCAAATTAGGTTGGGTCTTAGTTTGTTAGTTCTTAAAGGTTTCTTGTCTTTCCATGTGGTTAGCATAGGAAAAGATATTTTAGTATGACCTTTCTTATAACAAATAGTACACAATACATCAAAGTGAATAGTTTTAGGTTTTGTTACTGTTTCTACTAACACCATAAATCATAGATGCGTATTTTAGTGTGACCTATTTTACCAATTCTACTAACATAATAAATCATAGACGCATACTTTCTTTTTTCCGTACCATTAGCTAGAAGATATTGGAATACATATTCATGCTTATCAGAATTACATGTGGTATTTTCAACATGAATATCTTTCAAGGTTTTGTCTTTAAGTTCTACAATATCAGTTTTCATATTTGCATTTTTTGTTTTTAGTTCAACAATATCAATTTTTAGAGTTGCATTTTCTATTTTATACTCAACATTTTGATTCTTTAAAACATTAAATTTTTCCAGTTAGGTTTGCATTTTATTTCCTAAGTGTTTTCAATTTTAAAGACAACTTGTGATTCTTATTTAAAAATTCATTTATAGCAGTAATTAAATAATATCGAGTAAAGTCAGATGATACCTCAATTTCGTCATTTGTTGATTCATTTCCAAAGTCAGAATTTATGTTGGTTCCAGAGTTAGAGTTGGTATAAACCATTAGAGCCAATTATGCATGTTTTTTTATTATCAAAGGATTCATCATAATCACTCATGTAGCCATTACATTCTTTTTCTTGGGTCTAGAATGTTTCTTTGATATTTCATTTTCTCCATATTTGGACATTCTGACTCAATATGTCCATATTCATTCCATCCATAGCATATGATACTTTTCTTGTCATATTTATCATCCTTTCCTCTACTAGATTTCTTGGAATATCTTTGGGGGGGATTATTCTTTCTGTTGTGCCACATCCCTTGAACTTTTCTGAATATAAATGTTAGTTCCTCTTTCTCTAAGTCTCCATCTAATCATCATCCTCTAATTTTGTTGTTGCCTTTAGAACTTTCTTTTGCTTGGATTTCAAAGCCAATGTTGATTGCTTCTTTTTGGGTCCATCCTCTGCAAGTTCAATTTTATGTGATCTGAAGGAGCTGATTAATTATTCCCGCTTAAGTGTATTCATATCCTTTGCTTCCTGAATGGTTGTGATTTTAGGTCTCCACTTGCTTGTCAGACTCCTAAGGATTTTCTTCACATGATCAACAGTAGTATAACTTTTCTCAAGTACCTTTAATCCGTAGACCAGAGTTTGGAATCTGGAAAACATTGTTTAAATGTCATCATTTTCTTCCATCTTGAACAACTCATATTTTTTTTACTATAAGGTTTGCCTTTGCTTATTGAACTTGGTTCCTTCCTTCATAGGTCAGAATCAGACTATCATAACAACTCATTGTTGTCTCCTTGTTGGTGCACTTGTCAAACTCCTTGAAGGTGATTGCATTTATCATGAATGTTATGGACTTATGATGCATCTTGTACATCTTTTTTTGATCAACATCACTCATTTCTTGAAATTTCAATACCATTAGTATTCTTTGGAGTAGTATAACCATCTTCCACCAAACCCTAAAGTTCAGGATCTTATGAAATAAAGGAACTTCTCAACTTGAACTTCTAGTACTCAAAATGTTATGCATCAAATAAGGGCGGTATGTGGATGTTTCCTCCATACATATTGAACCCTTGGATCTTTCCTCAAACATTGTAAAGTGCTCAACCTTGAGACCGAGCTCTGAATGTCAATTGAAGGTGCAAACACGAGAAGGGGGTTGAGTTGTGTTTGACAAAGTTGATAACATTTTGCTAATTTGATGAAGGTTGGTTGGTTTTTATGAATTACTTATAAAGAAGCAATCAAATTTAGAAGCAGCAAACTATGAAACCATAAATAATTTGACACATAGATTTATCCAGGTTCAACACTAACTTTGCTACATCCAGTCCGCTCATTTAGAAGGTGTTAATCCATTAATTCAAATACATTGAATTACAAATATCTTGACCCTCCAAGCAAGTCTTGCAAAATAGCCTAACAACCCTAGACTTTTTAGGAACTAACCACCTTGACCCTACAAGCCAAGTCTTCTCCTAAATCTTGACAGCCCAAGATTGAAGAATGAACTTAACCACTATCGGGTTGGATACAAAAGATTGATACTTTAAGTGTTTGCTTCTAAACAAGTTGATAATAATAACAACTCTCACATTCAAAAACGAAAACACTTCGAAAATATTTCTCATTCGATCAAGTGTTTCTAACTCTAAGACTGATTTGGATTTTTTAGCTTTAGTTCTTATACTCTTTTATGTTTTTCGATGATCTTCTTCTTTAGCCTTAAGTATTTATTAGGGCTTCAATTTAGTTCTTGTTTAATTCTGAATTGTATCTTGTTCATATTGAGTTTGTATATTCTTCATATTGATTTTGTTCCTAATTTGTTTAGATTGAGTCTATAACTTTATTTGACTTATTATGTTCGTATTTTATTCAGATTGCGTTTATAGATTCTTTTGATTGATTTTGTTTATATTTTGTTGTAGATAAATTTTGTAAGACCCATAATTTTAAAGTACCATTTATGTATTTTTGGTGTATTTTGGATTTTGGCTCGGAGGCTTTTAAGCCAAAGTTAATAATATTTTGGAGTTTTATAATCCAAAAGATATTTTGATGCCAATTAAAATTTCTCGTCGATAAATAAATTGAATTTAACTGCGATGAATCCTTTACGGAGAATTTAATGCGTTTCGGGTGAAACGGTAATTTAACAAATATCTAGATTTTGAGATATTTGTTAAGTTATATTTATTATATTTATATATGTTTGTTTGGGGGAAAAAGAAAAGAAAACTAGAAGGAAGGAAAAGGAAAAGAAAAGAGTATATAAAGGAAAGAAGGAAAAGGGAAGAAAGGAAAAACAAAGGAAAGAAAAAGAAAGGAAGGAAAATTGGAATTTTCCATCTTCTTCCTCTCTGTTACCCGTGAACCAAATTCCCTCCTTTCTCCCATTTTCATTTTCGTCGCTTTCTTTTCTTCAAAACTGGTAACCCAAGGTTGGGTGAGAGTTAGATCAAGGTTTTTGCAACTCCACTCTTCCTCTTTGATTCGAAAACGAAGAAAAACGGTTTTTGAGATCCAAACACAAACCCCTCCGTTTCTTCTAGATCCAAGCTTTATTTCTCGAAGAGATAGAATTTTGAAAATCGTTTAAGTTAACTGGGCGTTAAGAATGGGGAATCTCTTAATGTCTCGGTTACTTAATATTTTGTTTTGAAAATCGTTTAAGTTAACTGGGCGTTAAGAATGGGGAATCTCTTAATGTCTCGGTTACTTAATATTTTGTTTTGAAAATCGTTTAAGTTAACTGGGCGTTAAGAATGGGGAATCTCTTAATGTCTCGGTTACTTAATATTTTGTTTTGAAAATCGTTTAAGTTAACTGGGCGTTAAGAATGGGGAATCTCTTAATGTCTCGGTTACTTATTATTTTGTTTGGAAAATTGTTTAAGTTAACTGGGCGTTAAGAATGGGGAATCTCTTAATGTCTCGGTTACTTAATATTTTGTTTTGAAAATCGTTTAAGTTAACTGGGCGTTAAGAATGGGGAATCTCTTAATGTCTCGGTTACTTAATATTTTGTTTTAAAGAAAAATCGTTTAAGTTAACTGGGCGTTAAGAATGGGGAATCTCTTAATGTCTCGGTTACTTAATATTTTGTTTTGAAAATCGTTTAAGTTAACTGGGCGTTAAGAATGGGGAATCTCTTAATGTCTCGGTTACTTAATATTTTGTTTTGAAAATCGTTTAAGTTAACTGGGCGTTAAGAATGGGGAATCTCTTAATGTCTCGGTTACTTAATATTTTGTTTTGAAAATCGTTTAAGTTAACTGGGCGTTAAGAATGGGGAATCTCTTAATGTCTCGGTTACTTAATATTTTGTTTTGAAAATCGTTTAAGTTAACTGGGCGTTAAGAATGGGGAATCTCTTAATGTCTCGGTTACTTAATATTTTGTTTTGAAAATCGTTTAAGTTAACTGGGCGTTAAGAATGGGGAATCTCTTAATGTCTCGGTTACTTGATATTTTGTTTTAAGAAAAATCGTTTAAGTTAACTGGGCGTTAAGAATGGGGAATCTCTTAATGTCTCGTTTACTCGTGTATGTTTTGGTAAGTTGTGCTGACCCGGGATAGGTGGCACCTCGGTAAACGGTACGGACCCGTGATAGGTAGTACGTTTACGACTTACGTTCCTGCGGGAATTGCGTTTGTCCGTGAGAGACTGCGCAGGGGTTTGTCCGTGAGAGACTACGCCCTGGTTTAAGTTAGATGAGAATTAAGAATGGGGAATCTCTTAATGTCTTGTTTACTCGTGTATGTTTTGGTAAGTTGTGCTGACCCGGGATAGGTGGCACCTCGGTAAACGGTACGGACCCGTGATAGGTAGTACGTTTACGACTTACGTTCCTGCGGGAATTGCGTTTGTCCGTGAGAGACTGCGTAGGGGTTTGTCCGTGAGAGACTACGCCCTGGTTTAAGTTAGATGAGAATTAAGAATGGGGAATCTCTTAATGTCTTGTTTACTCGTGTATGTTTTGGTAAGTTGTGCTGACCCGGGATAGGTGGCACCTCGGTAAACGGTACGGACCCGTGATAGGTAGTACGTTTACGACTTACGTTCCTGAGGGAATTGTGTTTGGTAAGTTGTGCAGACCCGGGATAGGTGGCACCTCGGTAAACGGTACGGACCCGTGATAGGTAGTACGTTTACGACTTACGTTCCTGAGGGAATTGTGTTTGGTAAGTTGTGCAGACCCGGGATAGGTGGCACCTCGGTAAACGGTACGGACCCGTGATAGGTAGTACGTTTACGACTTACGTTCCTGCGGGAATTGCGTTTGTCCGTGAGAGACTGCGCAGGGGTTTGTCCGTGAGAGACTACGCCCTGGTTTAAGTTAGATGAGAATTAAGAATGGGGAATCTCTTAATGTCTCGTTTACTCGTGTATGTTTTGGTAAGTTGTGCTGACCCGGGATAGGTGGCACCTCGGTAAACGGTACGGACCCGTGATAGGTAGTACGTTTACGACTTACGTTCCTGAGGGAATTGTGTTTGTCCGCAAGAGACTACACCCTGTTGATTTGTGAACTGTTGGTTCATTTTTGTTGTGTAGTAATGTGTTATAAATGCTAAGTGTTATGTTTTGGAATTTGGTGATAACATGTTTGATTGCAATACCATTTTGAAACCCATGATGTTGTATTAATTGTGTTGAAAATGCTAAGTGTTATGTGTTGATTGTTGTGTGTAAGTATGATGGTTATCGAGATCCCAATTGTCGTGGTAATTGCGTTGAAAATGCTAAGTGTTATGTGTTGATTGTTGTGTGTAAGTATGATGGTTATCGAGATCCCAATTGCCGTGGTAATCGTGTAGGAATTGCTAAGTGTTAGGTTGTGAACTTGATTAGGAATGACTTGAGTAAATGCATGAATTTTTGGAAAAACGATCAGGGAAATCGATTTCCCAATCGATTGGATGAGTTGCAGGAAGTTCACCATTTTGACCTAATCGATTTGCCAATCGATTGTATAAATATATCTTTCAAAATCTTTTAAGAAATCGATTTGGAAATCGATTGGCAGAGAGGCAGGAACTCAGCAAAACTGCCGAAATCGATTTGGAAATCGATTTGGCAACCCAGGGACTCATCAGAACTGACAAAATCGACTTAGAAATCGATTTGGTCATGCAGAAACTCAGCAGAACTGACCAAATCGATTTGGCAATCGATTGGCTCAGCAAAAGTCCTTATTTTGAGTTAGATAATCGATTTCTCAATTGATTTATCAATGCTTTGGTCAGTTATGTATTACTTGATGGTTTGAGAACTTCATTTTGAGTTCATTGTTAATTGGCAAGCATTATATGAACTTTTAGCATATGGAAAATCCTTTTAAGGTGCATGCTTAGTTGAAAGGTTATTTTGTGCATTTAAAACTTAAATGTTATGTGTTATCTGTTAATTTCGGTTGGTGACCCTTTACAATTATTGTGGAAATCTGGGCTTTGCCCTCAGATGAGAGTCAGGACGATCCTACCGGTTCGTACCCTACAGACGGGAATGGAGATGGGAACGCGTGATTGCAGTTACATTAGGAGGATCTCACGGGGCGCGTGGAGATACTCAAGGTGTATAGCTTTTTGGTAGGATGATCAGATTAGGATGATGTATAGGAACTAGGTGTCCTTCTTTTTGGATTGGAGTATTTTTAGTTTGGAAAACTGTACTTATACTAATATTGTCAGTTTGACTTCTTATTTGAATGGGTTCCTTGTACCATTTGCTGTTGTGTAAATGTTTTGGATTTATAATTGGAGAAACTCTTCCGCTGTTTGTAAATTATAATGACTCAATTATTTATCCAAAGGCATTTCCTGATTTAATTCTCTGTTTTATTTTAATTCCTTTTGAAAAAAAAAATATACCCTCGCTTTGAAAAACGGGGTGTTACAAATTTGATCAAATCTTCTTCAAATCTTGATCAATTCGTTTTCAAATGTTGATCATATCTTCTTTTCAACTTGGTCAAAGATTTTGTTCAATTATAAATATGAATCAAACCTTATTTTAGACTTTCATCAATTATAAATTTCCTTCAAAAACACGAATCTTCTTTCATACTCTTTGAAGTTAAATATATTGTTCTCATAAATACTTTTGTTATCATCAAAACTCTTAGTATAAAATCAACTTGGTTCCAACAAATTGTCTACGAAATGCCCAACAACCTTACAAGACTCACAAAACAATGATATTTTTTCATAATCAATGTAAACAAAAATGCAAACCGTTTACGTTTAACAAGAATGTGATATCTCAGTTGTTGTAACATGTTCAAATCGATCAAATCTCGAGCAAAATGTCTCAATATTTTTTGAGTTGGTTGCTTCATCTAGAGATAATGGGGTGCCAATACCTACAGCAATTGTGAAAATAATCTTTGACCTCCAATATTCTTAAGGTAAATTGTTGATAAGAATTCAACATTTAAAAAACTTTGTAACTACACAAACTCATTTCTAACATTTCTATATTTAAAATAGACTATTAAATATTAATAATACATCAAAATAATTATTTATAAAATAAAGATAAATAATTAAAATAAAACAATAGTTATAAATAATTAAAGTATAATTATGTGCAAGTTTATCATTTTTTTTAGTTTTAATCGTTTGATTCCACGGGGGATGGGTTTTAGTAATATAAAGTTCGGCTAAAAATTAAATAAAGTCGATTTTATAATTATTTCAGTCATGATTCAAATTCAGGTTCTCCCCGAACGAAGCATGGTTAACAGCAGTTTAATTTATTAACCACTTGAACCAAATTATTTGGTTAGAATATAAAACTTGAAGTGCATGTTTATTGAATCTGATAATATGTTTTGAGTTTGTTTTGTGTGGAATTTGAAAACCATTAGAGTTAAACGAGTATTAAGAATGGGGAATCTCTTAATGTCTTGTTTACTTAATGTTTGTTTTGAAAATCGTTTAAGTTAAATGAGTATTAAGAATGGGGAATCTCTTAATATTTATGTTTGCTTATTGTTTGTTGTGAAAATCGTTTAAGTTAAATGAGTATTAAGAATGGGGAATCTCTTAATGTCTTGTTTACTTAATATTCGTTTTGGAAATCGTTTAAGTTAAAAGAGTATTAAGAATGGGGAATCTCTTAATGTCTTGTTTACTTAATGTTTGTTTTGAAAATCGTTTAAGTCAAAAGAGTATTAAGAATGGGGAATCTCTTAATATTTCTGTTTGCTTAATGTTTGTTGTGAAAATCGTTTAAGTTAAATGAGTATTAAAAATGGGGAATTTTTTAATATCTGCATTTGCTTAACGATTGTTGTGGATGGAGTCAGTATATGCTCATGCATTTTCATGCTTTTTGTAAATCGTGTAGACCTGTGATAGGTGGCACCTTGTTAAATAGTACTTTGGCTTGTGATAGGCGGTACATTTATGATTTACGTTTTTGAAAACCGTGCAGACCCGTGATAGGTGGCACCTCGATAAACGATACGGGCCCATGATAGGCAGTACGTTTATGGTTTTCGCTTTTTTGTAAATTGTGCAGACCCGTGATAGGTGGCACCTTGGTAAATAGTACTTTGGCTTGTGATAGGCGGTACATTTACAATTTACGTTATTTTAGTAAACCGTGCAGACTCGTGATAGGTGGCACCTCGGTAAACGATACGGGCCTGTGATAGGCAATACGTTTATGGTTTACGCTTTTTAGTAAATCGTGCAGACCCGTGATAGGTGGCACCTCGGTAATTGGTACTTTGGCCTGCGATAGGCGGTACAATTATGATTTACGGCCCTTCGAGGAGGGTTTTGGTTTGGAATTCCGAGTCCATGCATTTTGGCATATACGCATTGCATTAGGGTGCTTGGCACACGAGTCGTGTTTGAATCAAGTTTATGATTGAGTGTTCTGAATTCGAGTTGTCGTGGTAATTGTGTTGAAATTGCTAAGTGATATGAATTGTTTATTGTGCGTAAGTGTGATGGATTGTAAAACTATTTCAAAACTCAATTTGTCGTGGTGATTGTGTGGGAATTACTAAGTGTTAAGTTTTGGAGTTATGTGTGAGTGTGATTGAATTAGTTTAAGTATTCTTGGAAGGATAAGCAGGGAAATCGATTTTCCAATCGATTTGGGAAGTCACAGGAGCTAAACTTTTTATGAAATCGATTTCCCAATCGATTTGGCCATGCAGGAATTCA
>NC_021166.2:26970545-27018256 GCF_000331145.2 Cicer arietinum
TTTTAATTTGGAAAACTGTACTTATACTAATATTGTCAGTTTGACATCTTATTTGAATGGGTTCCATGTACCATTTGTTGTTGTGTAAATGCTTTGGATTTATATTTGAAGAACTTTTCCGCTGCTTGTAAATTATAATGACTCAATTATTTATCCAAAGGCATTTCCTTATTTATTTCTCTGTTTTGGTTTAATTTCTTTAAAAAAAAAATATACCCTCGCTTTGAAAAATGGGGTGTTACAATATGGTTGAAAATTTGTTTTGGAATTAATAAAGCTTCAACGATCATATTCTCAAATTGTATCTATCAAGGTTTATTTTTTGTGAAAATCTCTATTATTCTCATGCCAAGAAGATATGCTCAAAATTTGTTTGGGATAATATTGAAAACCTAATTCGTGTTATATAAAGGGATCATTTCTGAAGAAGAATACACAACATAACAACTTAGAAAATCTTATGAACTCAAAATTCTCTAAGTATTCAGAATTCAAGGTTCCAGTTTTAGGAAAGACACTCGTTAACCTTTATATAACTTAGTGTTATGTTTTGGTATGAAGTTCATTGTAATCAATTCACTCAGAAGAAGCAAAACAAAACTCAATTTCACCCATTTGTAACCCAACCCAGTAGTGGCTTTTATGCCTCAATGACTATTAGGGTTTCAAGTTTGAAGTTGAGAAGGCATGAAAGGGAGATTTTAATAAGGCAAAACACAATTCAAACTCCTTCTCGTGTGTTTCTACCTTCAGCTTTTAATAACTCTTTCAATGTTTGGAACTACCATTTGGGACATCCATCTATTGCTGTTTTGAAATCTATTACTTATTCTTTTCCTTTTGTTAATTTTGATTGTAATAAATTTTTGAATAATGTCATATGATATAGCAATCTAAGCGTCCTTCCTTCAAGTATTTCTAAACCTTTATCTATTTTTTGATTTAATTCATTTAGATATTTGGGGTGCTATTTATATTTTGTTCATGGACACCAATATTTTTTAACATTTATTGATGATTTCTCATGACAACATACTTTGAATTTTTTATGAAAACTCAGTACTTTGTGGAATTAGCCTTTTGCAAATGTAAGATAAGGCTGCTTTCAATAAATTCACAACAGATCTCCTAGTACTTGCCATTAGGGGAGCTTTATTGTACCAAGTTTCCTTTTGCATATTAGAAGTCCATGTATGAGCCTTAGCATGGCAACGTTACGGATACTTATTAGATGGGTGAGTGGGACATGACCATATTTGTGTGTCAATACCAACATATAATTATTTTTTGAATCATTTGGTGTTATATTCCACGATTTGTTTGAATAAGCTTTTGGTTTCATGTGGGGGCATTGTGTGTCCCCGTAGAATATGGATTAAAGGACGTCTCTTGATTATTCAATTTAGATATTAGATGTCTTGGAGGATAAGGAACCAGGTTTATGTTTTTAGGGTTGAATATTTCGCTCTCATGTGACTTTCTTCTCATTTTCTTCATGGCTATACTTCTTGACATACTTCTTGACATGGCTGTATCTATTGAACTACCATAATCATTCTCTCCCTGATTGTTCTGCTATTTATAACAAGACTAATTGGAAGAAGCTCTATGTCGATTATAAGGATGCTTTTGTTGAAAAACGTGGAGTCAAATTGGGACTTATGTCCGGGTTTATCAAAGTATGCTTTCAAATTATGGATGTATTGATTAATTAGTTTTCTTTTTCTTTCTATATATTTTTTTTAATTTTTTATTTCTCACTATGTTATGTTGCTGTCAATGCACTTCAAAATCAACCAATTATTAATACAGTCATTGATGGGGATGATATTATATACAGAGATTATATAGATATCAGCATAACTGTTGGAACTCCGAAGGTTTTTATCAGTCACATCAACCTTTACTCATTTACTATCTTTTATTATGCGGAGAAATCCTTGGGGCTGGATTTATTATGCACACACTACAAGTTTGCTAAATATTGATTTTTATGTTGTCCGAGTGTTGATTGCTAATTGGCAAAAAAAAAGGTGTTGAATGTTAAAATAGCTTTCTATGTTGAATTTACAGTTGGGACCGCAATGGCAGTTGTTGGTTTGGCAGCATGTCGTGCATATGCAGTGAAGAACTCTTTTGCCTAGTCATCAAACAACGTAATTTATGGTAACAGTTTTGGCATATTTGTGAATTTGTGCTAAGTATTGTATACAAAACCTCATCGGGCGACCTTAAGTTAGAGTCTTCTATGCATAATTTGTTTGAGTTAGAGTTAAAGTTAATTTGAGTTAGAGTCTTTTATGCCTAATTTGTTAGAGTTAAAGTTAATTTGAGTTAGAGTCTTTTATGCATCGGGCGACCTTAAGTTAGAGTTAATTTGTTTTAGTTATGATGTGGTTTAGTTTTATTTAGATGTTCAATTTCCTATTTTGATGTTACCCACGGAAATGCCATTGATTAAAATTATTCATGCCATTTTCGTGGACAATTGTTTTCTTTCCGGCTTGAAATTACCCACGGAAATAACATCGGTAACATTATCCACGGATAAGCTGAGATCAACGTTATCCACGGAAATGTAATGAGTAAATGTTATTCAAGGGTTTTCCGTCGGTAAATATATTCCTACGAGTCAAATAACTACGAACTCGTGTCCGTAGATAATCCGTTTACTCACTTACGATACCTACGGACTTTCCATGGGTAAAGATAAAATTTGCCGTAAATAATAATAGTTTTTCTTGTAGTGTATTGCTGTTGGAAATTTGGAGGCGGTTGTTGCTGTTGGGAGTATTGAGAGTAATTTTGTTGCTGCTGAAATAGTGGTTGTTGATGCAAGTACTGAGGCCGAGGCGGGAACTGCTGATGAAACACAGGAGGAAATGAAAATTGTTGCTGTTGAAATTGTTGTTGCTGCTGAAACTATTGCTGCTGCTGCTCTTGAAACTTTTGTTTCCATTCCTCATTTAGTTTATCAATTGCTGCTTGTATCATCTGTTGTGTCTTTTCTTCTTGCTCACTTACCATTTGCTCCTTTAACTGGTCAAGATTATCTATTGACAGACGATGAGATCGATTCGTACTAGCATAAGAAGAAGACATCTCAGTCTTAATATAACCTATTGGACCTTTCACAAATGTTGACGATAAACTACCGGCACCCAACACACGCCCTTTGTACTTGCCACCACTAATGCTCATAAAACTTGCAGTCTCATATTATTTCCGCTGCACTGGACCAGCTCGCTAAGCAGGGGGAAGAGTAGCTTGATGATCATCCCATTCTTTCATGACTTGTTGAAGTTGTTCCTATATAAAAATTAAAAATTAAAATAGTTAATTAATATATAATAATTTAGAGGGCTAATTAATATATAATAATTACCTGAATCATTTGTGATAATCCATCAGTATACTATTTGTCTTCATAAAAAACATAAGTATTTTACATTCTCCCTTTTTTTTGATAATGACAAAACCTTGTTGTTGTTGACACTTCAAGGAGTTTGATCGTTTTAATTTTTCTCCCCCGTAATACATGCTTACTCCTCCTTTGAGGTTGAGTTCATGCCATCATATTTTGGAAATTTTGAAGACCTAGAAGTTCTTTAATAACAACAACATACCAATTTTCCCCCTTATGACATGATCAAAAAGAAGGAAAACAGTAGAAAAAAACATTCCAAGCATACAACATATATATAGGGAATAAAGACATCACACAAGGTAAAGGATAAAAACATCACATAATTGAAATTTAAACATGTTCAAGTTTTACATCACGACGCAAAACCATTGTCATAAAGTTACAACCAAAACAATATAAAACATTTAAAGGCAAACAAAAACTACAACAAATTCAATTTCAGCAGCGAACTACATATCATCATCGAGTGGGAGATGAAGGTGGTCAATTTTGACGGGCAGGCCATTGAGTTCATGCACCAAAGTTTCACTATTTTAGGCAATTGTGGTCTCGATGGCTTGAAATCGGTTGTTGATGGAGGTGTCCATATTCTGAAACTGTGTAGTGATGAAGGTTTGTAGAGAGTTGAGTTTATCAATGCCCATGCGATTTGAAACGTGATCATCATCAGATGTCGTTTCTTCAGCGTCTTTGTCATCTTGGGCAACAGTAGATGTTTGGTCAAGATCGCCTATGTGGACATATGCTTGAAGTTGTTCCTTCCATACAATCTTCAAACTCGAAAGCGCGTTCAAGTCTAGCACATTGTCTTTGGAAGGTTTATACATAACTTCTCCTGAAAAATCCATTTTAAAATGACCCAAGATTCTGGTAAACTCTTTTGCATATGGTAAGCCAATAGCATCCTTGGAAGCAAACAAAATAGAGTGGAAAAAGTAAGACCAATTGAGTTCAGATCCTTCTATTAGGAAGAACATGATCTGAAGCTCAAATTCATATATTTGAGAGTAATTGCCAACCTTAGGAACCATAATGTAGCTTAGAAAATAATGCAATAACATGTTGTCAACGGTCAAGTTTCCAACTCCATACCGTTTCGTAGCAAATTCAGAACCATCCTTTGTCCGTTTACGTTCCATGGTGTTTTTGTCAAACCGACACAATGAAAAATAACCATCATATTTGGTAATGTTTTCCCATTCACACAAATTGTCGGGCTTAAGTTTATGACCCTAAAATGGTAGTTGCAATATTTCTCCAATGGTTTGAGTTTCTAACTCAATGTGTAACACCCCATTTTTCAAAGCGAGGGTGTATTTTTTTTTTCCAAAAGAAATTAAAATAAAACAGAGAAATAAACAAGGTAACACCTTTGGATAAGTAATTAAGTCATTATAATTTTCAAGCAGCGGAAAAAGTTCTCAATCCATGAATTCAAAATATTTACATAACAAAAGTAGTACAGTCTTTCAGTTTAAAAGTAAACGCAACCCAAAGGAAAGACATTCGTTCCCTTTGTGTCAACCTAGTCTGATCATTTTACAAAACAACTAAACACCCTGAGTGATCTCCACGCGCCCCGTGAGATCCTCCTAACGTAGCTGCAGTCAAGCGTTCCCATCTCCATTCCCGTCCGTAGGGTACGAACCGGTAGGATCGTCCTGACTCTCATCTAAGGGCAAAGCCCAGATTTCCACAATAATTGTAAAGGGTCACCAACCAAAATTAACAGGTAACACATAACATTTAAGTTTTTAAATGCTCAAAATAACTTTTCAACTAAGCATGCACCTTAACAGGATTTTCCATATGCGAAAAGTTCATATCATACTTGCCAATTATAAATGAAATCAAAATGAAGTTCTCGAAACATCAAGTAATACATAACTGACCAAAGCATTGATAAATCAATTGAGCAATCGATTATCTAACTCAAAATAAGGACTTTTGCTGAGCCAATCGATTGCCAAATCGATTTGGTCAGTTCTGCTGAGTTTCTGCATGACCAAATCGATTTCTAAGTCGATTTTGTCAGTTCTGATGAGTCCCTGGGTTGCCAAATCGATTTCCAAATCGATTTCGGCAGTTTTGCTGAGTTCCTGCCTCTCTGCCAATCGATTTCCAAATCGATTTCTTAAAAGATTTTGAAAGATATATTTATACAATCGATTGGCAAATCGATTAGGTTAAAATAGTGAACTTCCTGCAACTCATCCAATCGATTGGGAAATCGATTTCCCTGATCGTTATACTACAACGTCATGGGTTTCGAAATGGTATTGCAATCAAACATTTATCACCAAATTCCAAAACATAACACTTAACACTTATAACACAATTACTACAACATCATGGGTTTCAAAATGGTATTGCAATCAAACATGTTATCACCAAATTCCAAAACATACACTTAACACTTATAACACAATACTACACAGACAAAAAGAACCAACAATTCACAAGTTAATAGGGTGTAGTCTCTCAAGGACAAACACCTGTGCAGTCTCTCACAGACAAACACAATTCACCAAGAAACGTAAGTCGTAAATGTACTACCTATCACGAGTCCGTACTGTTTACCGAGGTGCCACCTATCACGGGTCTGCACAACTTACCAAACGTAAATCGTAAACGTACTGCCTATCACGGGCCCGTACCGTTTACCAAGGTGCCACCTATCGCGGGTCAGCACGATTTACCAAAACACACATAAGTAAACAAGACATTAAGAGATTCCCCATTCTTAATTCTCATTTAACTTAAACAAGGGCGTAGTCTCTCACGGACAAACCCCTGTGTAGTCTCTCACGGATAAACACAATCCACCAAGGAACGTAAGTCGTAAACGTACTACCTATCACGGGTCCGTACTGCCTATCACGGGCTCGTACCATTTACCAAGGTGCCACCTATCGCGGGTCAGCACGATTTACGAAAATACACATAAGTAAACAAGACATTAAGAGATTCCCCATTCTTAATTCTCATTTAACTTAAACAAGGGCGTAGTCTCTCACGGACAAACCCCTGTGTAGTCTCTCACGGATAAACACAATCCACCAAGGAACGTAAGTCGTAAACGTACTACCTATCACGGGTCCGTACTGCCTATCACGGGCTCGTACCATTTACCAAGGTGCCACCTATCGCGGGTCAGCACGATTTACCAAAACACACATAAGTAAACAAGACATTAAGAGATTCTCCATTCTTAATTCTCATTTAACTTAAAAGATTTTCAAAACAAACATTAAGTAACCAAGACAATAAGAGATTCCCCATTCTTAACGCCCAGTTAACTTAAACGATTTTGAAAACAAATATTAAGTAAACGAGACATTAAGAGATTCCCCATTCTTAATTCTCATTTAACTTAAACGATTTTCAAAACAAAACATTCAGTAAATAAGTCATTAAGAGATTCCCCATTCTTAATTCTCATTTAACTTAAAAGATTTTCAAAACAAAACATTCAGTAAATAAGTCATTAAGAGATTCCCCATTCTTAATTCTCATTTAACTTAAAAGATTTTCAAAACAAAACATTCAGTAAATAAGTCATTAAGAGATTCCCCATTCTTAATTCTCATTTAACTTAAAAGATTTTCAAAACAAAACATTCAGTAAATAAGTCATTAAGAGATTCCCCATTCTTAATTCTCATTTAACTTAAAAGATTTTCAAAACAAAACATTCAGTAAATAAGTCATTAAGAGATTCCCCATTCTTAACGCCCAGTTAACTTAAACGATTTTCAAAACAAATATTAAGTAACCAAGACATTATGAGATTCCCCATTCTTAACGCCCAGTTAAATTAAACGAATTCCAAAACGAATGTTAAGTAAACAAGACATTAAGAGATTCCCCATTCTTAATACTCATTTAACTTAAACGATTTTGAAAACAAATATTAAGTAAACGAGACATTAAGAGATTCCCCATTCTTAACGCCCAGTTAACTTAAACGGTTTTGAAACCAAATATTAAGTAAACGAGACATTAAGAGATTCCCCATTCTTAACGCCCAGTTAACTTAAACGGTTTTGAAACCAAATATTAAGTAAACGAGACATTAAGAGATTCCCCATTCTTAATACTCATTTAACTTAAACGATTTTCAAAACAAAACACTAAGTAAACCGAGATATTAAAAGATTCTCCATTTTTAATACTCATTTAACTCTAATGGTTTTCAAATTCCACAACAAAGCCAACTAAAACATATTATTAAATTCAATTCACAATCCACACGAAAACACATCAAATTTCATCGGTATTAACTTAGAACACGTCAAATACGACGAACACAAATCAACATAACATAACACTCAAACACATCAAATTTCATTTACTCAAAATCATACACAAATGAGTTAAATTCTTTTTCCACGAAACTTCCATCAATATCGTCAAAACCTAACTCTAAGATTTTACCCACAGAACCTTAGATTCATTTTCCCTAAATCAATACATAATGAGTTCTAAATTCATTTTCCACACAACCACAGATAAGTCCCTAAATACAAACTAAAAGTTTGGAAGGAGCCCTTACCTTCGCGTTAGCTCTAACGTGCGAAAACGACACCGTGAGTAAATCCGGTAAATTTTCCGCTCGCAACGCCGCTTCCAAAATTGGTCCACTAGCACCGTAGCACGGAGGTGAGCAACCTTTCCTTCTATCACTTCTTGAAACGACGTTTAGATCTAGGTGAAACGGGGAGGTTTGTGTTTGAATCCCTAATACCGTTTTTCTTCGTTTTCGAATCAAAGAGGAAGAGTGGAGTTGAGAAATCCTTGTTCTATCACCCACCCAACCTTGGGTTTCTAATCTTGAAAAAAGGAAGCGAAGAAAAACGAAAATGAAGGATGGAGGGAGAATGGGTTCTCGCGCAGGGAGGGGGAAGAAGATGGAAAATTCTGGTTTTCTTTCCTTTCTCTTTCTTTCCTTTGTTTTTCCTTTCTTCCTTTTTCCTTCTTTCCTTTATATAACCTTTTCTTTTCCTTTTCCTTCCTTCTAATTTCCTTTCTTTCTATTCTCTCCAAACAAACATATATACATAAATGTATATATATATATATATATATATATATATATATATATATCTTAATTGTAACTTAACAAATATCTTCATATTCATTAAAATTACCATTTCACCCGTAACGCATAAAATTCTTCACAAAGGATTCATCGCACTTAATTTAATTTATTTATCGACGAGTAATTCTAAACGGCATCAAAATATATTTTTGATCATAAAGACTCCAAAATATTATTAACTTTGGCTAAAAAGCCTCCGAGCCAAAATCCAAAATACATAAAAATGCATAAAGTGTACTTTAAAATTATGGGTCTTACACAATGTGTTTTCCTTTTATCTGAGACACCAACTTGGTCCCTTCCTTCTTAAGATGGTAGTAAAATACTCTAACTAAATCAGGATAAATGGGGTTGTTATCACCAATGAAAGCTTCTAAATGTTGGGCCTTAAGTAACTCAGGAAACTTAAAAGCTAAGAAAGAATCAAGAGTACCATATTTAGGAGTGATCAACTTTTTGTCTGAGTTGTAGGTTCTGAACCGATCGATTTCATCCGATGAGTGAAGCAAACCGGATATGTCTGCCACATTATCATTTCTAGCCTTCCTTTTTGAAGGACCCACTGCAACATGCTATGTTCTAGAACCTCTTTTTCGTGCATCCATGGTGAAAGTTGAAAAAGGTGAAGTTTTTTGAATTTGGGGAAAATTTTGAGTTTGAAGTGACACTTGTTAGTTTGGAGTGATCTTAGATGCAATGGATGATAGTATAGAGATTAGGTAACTGTTGCATGTAAGATTGGATGAGATTTTTGGAGAAATGGAAGTGGAGAAAATCTGTATTCGGCTACTGAAATTGTAAACAAATGACCTAACACGCGAAAGAGCTTATATATAGGGAAAAACGCAAAAATGTATTCGGCTACACACTGATTGTAGTCGAATACATGATTTTTCTGGAAACGTGTATTTGAATATAGACAATGTGTATTCGACTAAGATATCAAATATTTTGTTTGTAAGCCGAATTTTCACTAAAAGATAAAATTTAAAGCACATATTCATATTTAGAAAGCACATGTACATCAAAGAATCAATTTTATCAACTTATTAAGTGAAGATTTTAGATTTTGAAAAGAATTGACTTACAAAGTATCAATACCTTGCATTTGAGATTATTTTATTTAAAATGCCAAGTTCTCTTTGTATCTTAGAGAATGAGTTTTTAGGCAATGGTTTTGTGAAGATATCTGCTAGTTGATTATGTGTATCCACAAATGTTACTTCAACATTGCCCTTGAGCACATGATCGCCCAAAAAGTGATGATGTATGTCAATATGTTTGGTCCGTATTTTGAATAATGCATTCATCTTTGTTGAAAGCTATTTTGTAATCGTTGTCACAAAGCTGGATAAGGTTTTCCAATGTCCAAAATTTTACCCTTGTTGTTATCTCCATAGATCACATTGATTCAAGAGTTAGAGCTGAAAATTTTGTTTTGTCACCGGTCATGTGTTTTGAACATCCATTATCCAAGTACCACATATTAGTGGTGCTTTGTGTGCATTCCTACAAAACAATATCATGATTTGTTCAGTACTTGAGGATTAGTACCTTTCTTGACACACACATAATGCCCATTTGGAACACCAAAATTCCTAATATGACAAGCATTAGGTGTGTGGTCATTGTAAGAATATAGGAGCACCTAAGAGGGGGGGTGAATTAGGTGTTTATAAATTTTCTTGTTTTCAGAGACTTAGTGGATGATTTTTTCTGATTAAGATAGTGTATGGTAAAAAGTAAATGGTAGTAAAATAATGAAAATAACGATATTATCCTCGTTCCCCTTAAGTCCAAGAGTACATCCAGTCCTCTTGCACACTACAAGAGAGTTTTTTACAATTGTTAGAATATGTACAAATCCCACCCTAAGATCTCTGCTACAATCTTCTAACACACCTCCTAAGAAAGTACACCACTTTCTTTAAAAACAATACAATAACTTCAATGATTTTTCAGCAAATGTTTTTCACTAAGAACAAGAGTATAACATTTTGTACAGCGATAACAATCCAATATTATTTCAAGTATACTAGAGAACATTTCTCAATGATATGAAATTTAGTTCAAGTACTTGAAATATGAAAAATAACTTTGATAATATTTCAGAAAATTGTTCCAAGTTGTTCAAAGTTTTGTAGTAGGATTGATGAAAAGATTTGAAAAAGTGTCATTCGTTAAGTCTGAAGCTATGAAGTATTTATACTCCTTAGACATCACTTCAGTTCAGTGGCAATTGTTCCTAGAGGTTTGATGAACATATGCAATGATCCAGGTTGAATCTGAACTAGAAAATTGCATTGTTTCGCAATTGTATTCGGCTACAACATGAGTGTAGTCGATTACACCTCTTTGTAATGTGTAGTTTTAATTGGATTTTGAAGCTTGTATTCGAATACACATTCTTGTAATCGAATACAAATTTGTGAATTTTGCCACTGACTTGGTTTTTAATTTGGCTTCACCATGTTGTAGTTGAATACAAATGTGCAATTTTAGCTACTGACTTAACACTCGTATTCGAGTACACTATCTCGTAGTCGAATATAAAAGTCCTGTTTTAGCTACTGAGTTGGAAATTGTATTCGAATATACTGTCTCGTAGTCCAATACATATATACAGTTTTAGCTACTGACTTGAATCTGTATGCGACTACATGTTGTATTCGAATACATCATTGATTTTTTGTCAAAAACTTTATTTTCAAACATTGTTCATGCATTTTGAAACTTTGAAATTTGTGTTGATGCATATGCTAAAATAAAAGGTTGTCATGTGCATTTGAATTATAAGAATATCATATTGCATCATGTAACTTTACATTATAAGACTTCTAGCATATTAGACCATAGTTAACTTTGATTGTTGACTTCTTTTTGAGCTTGCAACTTGATCACTTTCCTTGGTCTTTGTCTTCATCAAAAACATAAATATTTTACATTCTCACCTTTTTTGATAATGACAAAACCTTGTTGTTGGTGGACTTCAAAGTGTTTGATCGTTTTAATTTTTCTCCCCCGTAATACATGTTTACTCCCCCTTTGAGCTTGAGTTCATGCCATCATATTTTAAACATTTTGAAGACCTACAAAAGTTTTTAACAACCACAAAATACCAATTTTCTCCCCTTTTTGACATGATCAAAAAGAAGAAAAAACAACAAACAAAATACCAAGCATATATAGGGAAAATCGCGAATCTATATTCGACTACACACTTGTGGTATTCGAATACAAAATTTTTTATAAACATGTATTTGAATACAGACAATGTATATTCGGCTACGATATCAAAAGTTGTTTTTAAGTAGAATTTTCATTAACAAGACAACGTGTTAAGCACATATTCATATTTATAAAACACCTAAACATCAAAGAATCAATTTTATCAATGTATCAAGTGAGGATTTTAGATCTTGAAGAGAAATGACTTACAAAGTATAGATACCTTGCATTAGAGATCGTTTTCATTTAAAATGTCAAATTCTCTTCCTATCTTGTAGAACGAGTCTTTAGGTAGTGGCTTTGTGAAGATATCTGCTAATTGATTATGTGTATCCACAAATGTTCTTTCAACATTTCCTTTGAGCACATGATCTTGTAGAAAATGATGATGTATATCAATGTGTTTAATTTCAGAGTGCATGATTGGGTTCTTTGAGATATTGATTGCACTAGTATTGTCACGTCTTAGTGGGATGCATCCGAGATCATGTCCATAGTCATATATTTCCTGCTTGAGCCATAGAACTTGTGCACAACAACTTCCTGCTGCTATGTATTCTGCTTCAGTAGTGCTTAGGGCTACACAGGCTTGCTTTTTACACGACCATGATACTAATGCATTACCTAATATATGGCAAGGGTTGCTTATGTTTTTACGATCTGTTTTACATTGTGCATAGTCAGAATCAGAATAACCAACTAGACTGCATACGCTACCTTTTGGATACCATAAGCCAACATTAGTTGTTTCTTTCAAATATTTCATAATTCTTTTTACTGCTACAAGATGTTATTCTTTAGGATCTGTCTGAAATCTTGCACACAAATAGACAATAAACATAATATCTAGTCGGCTGGTCATTAGATACAAAAGAGATCCAATCATATCTTGATACTTTGATATGTCTATTGAAATACCAGATTGATCTTTATCTACATAGATTCTGGAGCCCATAGGAGTTTGACTTTCTTTGTTGTTGTCCATCTCAAATCTTTTTAACAATTCCTTGCAATATTTTGCTTGATTTATGAAGGTGCCATTCTTGAGTTGCTTGATGTGGAGTCCAAGAAAATAATTTAACTTTCTCATCATAGACATTTCAAATTCTCCTTGCATCATTAATGAGAATTCTTCACATATTTCATGATTGGTTTATCCAAATATGATATCATCAACGTAGATTTGAACCAGTAAAGTGTGATCATTAGTTCTTTTAATGAATAATGTCTTATCAACTTTACCCTTTTCAAATTCCTGTTCACATAAGAGGTTGCTTAGTCTATCATACCAAGCTCTTGGAGCTTGTTTCAAACCGTAAAGAGCTTTCTTTAATTTGAAAACATGTGAAGGATTCCTGAAGTCTTCAAAGCCGGGTGGGTGTTTGACATATACTTCTTTACTAATATAGCCATTGAGAAAACACTCTTGACATCCATTTGAAATAATGTAAAATTCATAGAACAAGCATAAGCAAGTAATAACTGAATTTCTTCGAACCTTGCTACTGGAGCAAATGTTTCTTCAATGTCAATCCCTTCTTCTTGATTGTATCCTTGAGCAACCAACCTTGCCTTGTTTCGAACAACTATACCATTTTCATCTAGTTTATTTTTAAACACCCATTTGGTATCAATGATGTGTTTATTTCCAAGATTAGGGACAAGTTCCCACACTTTGCTTCTTTCAAATTGGTTTAGTTCTTCTTGCTTGGCAAGTATCCATTGATCATCTTTAAGTGCTTCATCAATCTTGGAGGGTTCTATTTGAGAAACAAATGCCATATTAAAGCAAGCATCTTAGAGTTTGAGTCTTTTAGTAACTCCTTTGTTCATATATCCCCTAATGTTGTCAATGGGGTGATCTCTATGGGTTCTCCATTCCTTAGGAAGATTATCATTTTGATCTTGCTGCTCAATGTTAAATTCATTCTCTTGATTTGGTTGATCATCTTGATTGTCTTTGCTTATATCATCACTTATAAAATCATCATCATCATCATAAGAGACAATTTTTTCCTCTTTCAAAGGGTTAGATTCATCAAATGATACATGCATAGATTCTTCAAATTATAAAGTTCTCTTGTTGAAAATTCTAAAAGATTTACTAGATAATGAGTAACCAATAAAGATACCTTCATTGGTTTTCTCGTCGAATTTTCCAAGGTTATCCTTACCATTATTCAACTCAAAACATTTACATCCAAAAATGTGAAAGTGAGAGATATTGGGTTTTCTACTTTTGTAGAGTTTATATGGAGTGTTCTTTAATATTGGTCAAATTAAAACTCGGTTGGATACATAACAAGTTGTACTTACAGCATCTGTCCAAAAATATTTTGGTAAACTTGAGTCGCTTAGCATGGTCCTTGCAAACTCTACCAATGATCTATTCTTTCTCTCAACAACTCCATTCTTTTGAGGTGTTCTTGGTGCAGAAAAGTTATGAAAGATTCCATTTTATTCACAAAATTCTACAAAATAGGCTTTTTCAAATTCCCCTTCATGATCACTTCTTATTGATACAATTTTGGTTGCTTGCTCATTTTGGACTAGTTTGACATAATTTTTAAATGTTTTAAAAGCTTCATTTTTATTTGCCAAATATAAGGTCCAACTGAACCTTGAGTAATCATCAACAATTACTAGTCCATATGAATTTCCACCAAGACTTTTAGTTCTTGATGGACCAAATAAGTCCATATGTATCAATTGAAGTTGTCTTGAGGTTGATATAATATTCTTGGATTTAAAGGAAACCTTAGTTTGCTTACCCTTTTGACAAGCATCACATGATTTGTCCTTTATAAATTTCATCTATGATTAGCCTACAACAAGGTCATGCTTGACTAACTTGTTTAAATGATCCATATGGATATGTGCAAATCTTTTATGTCATAGCCATGCATCATGGTTTTCACTCACCAAAAGACATTTCATTTTTAAGGATAAATCATCAAAATTAATTATAAAGATGTTTTAAAAACGCTTACCAACAAACTGAATTTCATTTGATACTTCGTTTCGGATAATGCATTCATCTTTATTGAAAACTATTTTGTAACCCTTGTCACAAAGTTGGCTAATGCTAATAAGATTGTGCTTTAATCCCTCAACATATAGAACATCTTCAATTGAAGGATATGGGGTTGCACCAACTTTTCCAATGCCCAAAATTTTTCCCTTGTTGTTATCTCCATATATCACATAGCCTTTTGATTCAAGAGTTAGAGCTGAAAATTTTGTTTTGTCATCGGTCATGTGTTTTAAGCATCCACTATCCAAGTACAACATATTAGAGATACTTTGGTTGCATACCTACAAAATAAAGATCATTATTTGTTAGGTACCCAAAGTACTTTGGGTCCTTGAGGATTAGTACCTTTCTTGACCCACACATAATGCCCATTTGGAACACCAAAGTTTCAAAAATGACAAGGATTAGGTGTGCGGCCATTTAGACCACAATAAAAGCATGTAAAAGTAGATTTACTTCTATATGTATGTATATGAGATTTTTTTTGAATAATTTTCTCCTTATAATGATGATCTCTTTGCATAATTATAACTTTCTCTTTGTTGGATTGACCACTTGCTTTAACAAAGATGGTTTTATTTATCTTTCTTAAACTTTTCCTTTAAAAAGTTTTATCGTTTATAAGGAACTTGCCAAATTTCTTTTTGAGGAAGGTGATGCTTTCATCTCCATCTGAATTCTCATCGTTGATTTGTTATTTTGACTCTACTTTCAAATCAATGTTCTTTGTCTTCTTTTCTAGCTTTCCAAGTTCGAATTCATGTTCTTGAAGTTTTCAGAAAAATGCAAAAAAAAACATCTTTGATAGACTTTTCTGTTTAGAAATTGTCGTTAATTTCAGTTGCCAAGCCCTTGTTAATGTTCTTAATACTTTGAAGTTCAATTTATCATTAGTGAAGATTTTCCATAGTGCCTACAAGTGGTTGGTCAGATGAGAAAATCTTTTTTGTAAGTCCAGAATAGATTCACCGGGCTGCATTCGAAATAGTTCATATTCTTGAGAAAATGTATTAAGATTAGAACGTTTTACCTCAATAGTTCCTTAATGAGTTACTTCAAGAGTAACCCAGATTTCGTTAGCCATTTTGCAGTGAGACACACGAAAGAATGCATCCATTCCAAGTGTTGATTGTAACATGTTTTGGGCCTTCTTATCAAACAACACTTTTCTTTTGTCGTCATCTATCCATTAGGCTTTTATATTTGTTTCTTCTTTATTATCGATGAATGTTTTTGGAACATAGAGACCATTTTCTATTGCATCCCAAATATCATCTCCTTGTGCCTCAAGATATGCCTGCATGCGTATCTTCCAAAAGTCATAGTGTTCTCCAACGATGCAAGGTGGTTTATTTCTACTACCACCATCTCCATGAATAAGGATCGAGGAGCAAATTACCGGAACCTACTCTGATACCAATTGTAAGAACATAGGTGCACGTAAGAGGGAGGTGAATTAGGTGTTTAGAAATTTTCTTGTTTTCAGAGACTTAGTGGACGATTTTACTGATTAGGATACTGAATGTTAAAAAGTAAATGGCAAAAAAATAATGAACACAACAATATTATTCTAGTTCCCCTTATGACCAAGGGTACATATAGTACTCTTGCACACTATAAGAGATTTTTTCAATATCACCCTAGGATCTCTACTACAAACTTCTAACACACTTCATAAGATTGCACACCACTATCTTAGATTAGAATACTTAAAGAAAGTACACCATTTTCTTTAAAAACAATTCAATAACTTCAATGATTTTGCTGCAAATGTTCTTGACTAAGAACAAGAGTATAACAATCTGTACAATGATATCAATCCAATATTATTTCAAGTATACTAGAGAATCTTTCTCAATGATATGAAAATGTAATGCAAGTACTTGAAATATGAAAAATAACTTTGAGATTATTTCAGAAAATTGTTCAAAGTTGTTCAAAGTTGTTCAAAGTTTTGTAGTAGGATTGATGCAAAGATTTGAAAAGTGTCATTCGTTAAGTCTGAAGCTATGAAGTATTTATACTCTTTAGACATCACTTCAGATAAGTGGCATTGGTTCCTAGAGATTTGATGAACATATGCAATGATCCATGTTGAATCTAAACTAAATAATTGCATTGTTTCACAGTTGTATTAGGCTACAACAGGAGTGTAGTCGAATACACCTCTTTATAACTTTCAGTTTTATTTGAATTTTGAAGTTTGTATTCAATTACACATTCCTCTTTTCGAATACAAATGTGTGAATTTTGCCAATGACTTGGGTTTGTATTAGGCTACACCATGTTGTAGTCGAATACAAATGTTCAGTTTTAGCTACTAACTTAGCACTCGTATTTGAATACATTGTCTCGTAGTCGAATACAAAAGTTCAGTTTTCGCTACTGACTTTGTAATTGTATTTGAATATATTGTCTCGTAGTCGAATACAAATATTCAGTTTTAGCTACTCACTTGAGTCTGTATTCGGATACAACATATTGTATTCGAATACAACATTGATTTTTGTCAAAAACTTGATTTTCAAACATTGTTACACATTGAAAATTCTTTTGATGCATATGCTAAAATGAAAGGTTCTCATGTGCATTTGAATTATAAGAATATTAGATTGCATCATGTACCTTTACATTATAAGACTTCTAGCATATTTGACCATAGTTGACTTTGGTTGTTGACTTCTTTTTGAGCTTGGAACTTGATCACTTTCCTTGGTCTTTGTCTTCATCCAAAACATAAGTATTTTATAGTCATTTAGACTACAATAAAAGCATGTTGTAGTAGATTTAATTCTATATGTAGGTATATGAGATTTCTTTTGAACATAATATTTCTTAGAATAATGATGATCATTTTGCACAACTATAACTTTCCCTTTGTTGGATTGGTCACTTGCCTTAACAAAGGTAGTTTTAGTAATACTTGGTTTATCAAACTTTGAATAACCAAGACCACTCTTGTCATTGGAATATCTTTGCATATTAAGAATATTTTACAATCCAACTTGTCTCTTTTCATATCTTTTAATAACTCTATTTAGTTGGACAATTTAGAATAATGATGACCACACTTATTGCATGTAAAATTATGTTTTATTTTTTTAGAATGTTATTCCATAGGGTCAATTTTCGCTTAAATTTTTTAGTTGACACTTTTTTGTATAAAATTTTGCATTCCATAAGTAGTTCTTTTATAGCTTCTTGAGCATCATTAATATGAAAAGAATCTTTGTTACTAACCTCTTCTTCTTCATCGGATTGGTGAGATGCCATCAAAGCAACATTTGCACATTCGTTACTTTTCGAATATGACGATGAACTGACTTCGTTGTCCTCCCATGCTATATAGGCCTTTTTGAACTCTTTCTTTTTGAAGGAACTTTAATTGACAATATTTGGACACTCCGCTTTTATGTGTCCTTTCTTTCCACACTCAAAACAAGTGAAGTTTTGATTTGTAGTCAAGACATCCTTCTTCTTGAAAGTTTTCCTTCTCTTAAATTTTTTATTATTTTGAAGGAACTTACCAAAATTCCTTTTTAGGAAGTTGATGTTCTCATTTCCATCTGAATTCTCATCATCGATTTGCTCTTTTGAATCTGCTTTTAAGGCAATGTTCTTTGGCTTTTTTTCTTGACTTTAATTTTTTTGTAGCCTTCCAAGTTCGATTTGCTCTTCTTGAAGTTTCCGAAAAGTGCAGAAAGAGGCATCTTTGATAAGCTTTTATTTTAAGAAATTTCCATTACTTTATGTTGTCAAGCCCTTGTTAATGATCTTAGAACTTTAAGGTTCAATTCATCATTAGTGAAGATTTTGCCAAGCGTTGTCAAGTGGTTGGTCAGATGAGAAAATCTTTTCTGCAAATCTAGAATAGATTCTCCAGTATGCATTCGAAACAGTTCATATTCTTGATATAATGTATTGAGTTTAGAACATTTTACCTCAATAGTTCCTTCATGAGTTACTTCAAGAGTATCTCAATAGTTCTTTGACAGTTTTGCAATGAGACACGCAAAAGAATTCATCTATTCCAAGTGTCGATTGTAACATGCTTTTGGCATTTTTATGAAACAATATTTTCCTTTTGTCATCATCTGTCCATAATGCTTTTATCTTTGTTTCTTTTTTATTGTCAATGATTGTTTTTGGAACATAGGGACAATTTCTACTACATCCAAAATGTCATCTTCTTGTGCCTCAAGATATGCCTGCATATGTATCTTCCAAAAGTCATAGAGATCTCCAACAGAGCAATGTGGTTTATTGCTACTACCACCATCTCTAAAAATAGGTTGTGCGGAAGCCATGAATAAGGATCGATGAGCAAATTACAAGAACCTGCTATAATACTAATTGTTAGTACAGAGGGACACCTATGAGGGAGAGTGAATTAGGTGTATACAGATTTTCTGCTTTTTCAAGACTTAGTTGATTATTTTTCTGTTTAGGATTAGTGTATGGAAAAACATAAATAGCAGAAAAATATAGAACACAACAATTTATCCCGGTTCCCCTTACAACCAAGGGTACATCCAGTCCTCTTGCACACCACAAGAGATTTTCCACTATTTGTTAGAATAGGTACAAGTCTAACTCTAAGACTTCTGTTACAGACTTCTAACAATCACCCTAAGATGGCACACTACTATCTTAGTTTACAACACTTGAAGAAAGAATAATATTTTACTCAATTTATACAATATCTTGAATGGTTTACAATAATGACTTTGACTGAAATCAAAAGTGTATAACAATTGAATACAATGATAAGAGTCTAATATAATTTCAAGTACAATAAATAACCTTTCTCAATGATTTGTCAATGTAAAATTTGTACTTGAAATACGAAACTAAGAATTTGAGTAAATCATCATATTTCATAAAGTTTGTTCATAGTTACTCTACGATTTATGTTAAGATTGTGAAAAGATTTGGAAATGATTCATCAGTTAAATTTGAAGCTATGAAGTATTTATACTCGTTAGACATCACTTCAGATCAATTGCAATTGTTCCTAGAGGTTTGATGCATATATACAATGATCCAAGTTCAATCTGAACTGAAAAATTGCATTGTTTCGCTGTTGTATTCGGCTACAACATTAGTGTAGTCGAATACACCTCTTGTAACGTTCAATTTTATTTGAATTTTAATTCTATTTGAATACATATTCTTGTAGTCGAATACAAAAGAGTGGATTTTTCTACTGACTTGGTTTTGTTTTTGGCTACACCATGTTGTAGTCGAATACAAAAGTGCAGTATTAACTACTAACTTAGCATTTGTATTCGGCTACACCATCTCGTAGTCGAATACAAAAGTTCCATTTTAGCTACTAAATTAGTATTTGTATTCGGCTACAACATCTCGTAATCGTATACAAATATTCAAATTTTGCTACTGACTTGAGTTTGTATTCGGGTACAATATGTTGTAGTCGATTACAACATTGATTTTGGTTAAAAATTTGATTTTCAAACATTGTTCATGCATTTTGACACTTTCAAAATTCTTCTTATGCATATGCTAAAATGGATGTTTCTCTTGTGCATCTGAAATAAATTAATATTGGATTGCATCATGTACCTTACATTATAAGACTCCTAGCATATTGACCATAGTTGACTTGATTGTTGACCTCTTTTTGAGCTTCCAACTTGATCACTTTCCTTGGTCTTTGTCTTCATAAAAAACATAAGTATTTTACAAGCAATACAATCATCAACCTCTGAAGGAGCAACTAAACCACTTGTTTTACCCATTGTTCTTCTGGCGTCACCACTAGGTCGAGTATAGTGTTTCAGGGTTACCAGCCTCATCTTGATAAGATTTGAGATATTGAATGTGGGAGTAGAGAATGATACCAAGTGTTCCTATAGAACAAAACCTCCAAATTCATCCACAGTTGAATGAGGGATGTATACATGAGTACAACACTTATTTGTCTAAGATTAGGAATGGTCTGATTTTTCTGATTCTGGAGTTGATGATGTTGGACCGCATGAGCTTCAACATGATATGGAAAAGGTTCGTCTTGAATCTTCAAGAGATGTTCCACATTAGACCTTTGTGGTCTTCGCTAACATAGTCTACCGACCCACCTTTGGGCACCACACACCTAATAAGGATTTTGAAGAAAAGTCAAGACTTAATTTTAAGATGAACAAACTTCGAACTCACCTTTCGGTCTTCGAATAGTTCCTTGTTGATTCTGAAGGCGCCAACCCTTGATTAATATCCATTTTCAAGTTTCATGCCTTTGTATGGGCATCTTCTAATGGAAACAAGGGATTTCTGAGTGATCTTGATAAAGTGAACTATCACAGTGCTTGAAACCTCGTTGTCGATGGTTGCATCAGAAAACCCCGAAACTATTTTACTAGGACGTCTAAAGCATTGTATTGTCCAAATTTAAAGTACTTAAACTAACCTACCGTAACAAGGTAATCGATGAAGTTGAAATCGTTCTCAGCTAGGTTTGATAGATCGATATTCAATTTGGTGGAGAATATCAAGTCGATGTAGGTTACATAGAAATGTTGGAATGTAGGAAACATTGGCAGTTGAGCGGATTGAGGAAGAGATTGACGCAATTGAAGCAAGAGAGTTTTAGGTAGAGTGAAAAGTTAAACAGGTTGCAAAGAACGAAAGTGTGGGAGTTGTGAGCGTCGTGTGGAGAATATCAAGTCGATGTAGGTTACATAGAAATGTTGGAATGTAGGAAACATTGGCAGTTGAGCGGATTGAGGAAGAGATTGACGCAATTGAAGCAAGAGAGTTTTAGGTAGAGTGAAAAGTTAAACAGGTTGCAAAGAACGAAAGGGTGGGAGTTGTGAGCGGCGTGAGTGATTGTAATAAAAACAAATTAAGAAGCAAAATGGTAGAGTTCAAAAGAAAGTACGAGAGGCACGTATGAGACACATGTCAAAGTATCATACCTCACAAAAATAAAATGCTACATATTCACGGTTAATTGAATTTAGATAAACAAGAGGCACAAATAAATTCAATGTCATTAGATGAGCAAACATATTTTTAACCAGTCGCTCTGTTTTACTAGAGGCAAGACATATGGAGGAATTAAACATCATTATTTGATAAATAGTGTCTTTAGATGTTTCTTTATAAGATTGAATTTTTCATTAAAGTGATGTTAAAGTGATGTTAAATCTCTATTTATTTTGCCGTAGAATGTAAAATAGAGTTTTTGATTAAACATATGGCTGAAGTGTTGTTACAGAAGATAAGAATGTTACTCTCATAAAGTTTGGAATTTTCTAGTTGATGTTTCCTGCACAACAGTTGAGTGTTGCAATTAGCTACTAAGATATACTTTACTTATACTATAGATAGAACAATAGTGTCTTGTCTTTTTCTTGACCAGGAGATCAAATTGTCACCAAGGAATGTACAATTTCCATTGGTTCTCTTCATTTCTAGTTTATCTCCAGCATAATGAGCAACACATAAACCAAATAACCTGTACTCAAAGGATGGCTTATAATGCAAACCAAGGCTAGTAATGCCTTTCTGATATCTAAAAATCCTCTTAACAGTTTTTTAAATGAGTTTCTTTAGGTTCAGGCTGAAATATGGCGCACACACACGCAAAAAAAAAAAAAAAAATAGTCTAAAGGATGTTAAATATAGGAGGGAACTTGTCATTCCTCTATATACCTTTTGATCTACCTTTTTACTTGAGTCATCTTTCTTAAGAGAATAGGTTGCATGCATAGGTGTGGACATTGGCTTACAATAATTCATTTTAAATATCAATTCTCCATCATACTCATCTCATATTCATTATGCATTAACTTAGAAAATTCATGGTTGAGATTTCCGTTCGTAGAACCAAAAATGATATCATCAACATATATCCGGACAACGAGAAGGTCATTCTAAGACCATTTTATAAATAAAGTAGTTTTCAAAATCATTTTCTAAAAGAAGTTGTTTAGTTTGTCATAACAAGCTCTTGCAGTTTGTTTTAGACTGTATAAAGATTTCTTTATTTTGAAGTCATGTTCTGGAAATTCATTGTCTTCAAATATTTGAGGTTTTTTGATATACACTTCTTCATTTATGTAACCATTTAAGAAAACATTTTTCAAAACCATTTGATATAGAGTGGTTTTATTAAATACAACAAATCAAATTAAAATTCAGATAGCCTCTAACCATTCCATAGAGGACAAAATTTCATTGTAACCAATACCTTCCTGCTCACAATAGCCTTGGGCTACAAGTAGAGATTTGTTTCTAACCACTTCACCTTTCTCATTGAGTTTCTTTCTGAAAACACACTTGATGTTTTTGATGAGTTGTTTGGTGGATCTTCTTATTCATTTTGGACTAAGTTTGAAAATTTATCAATTTTATATGGTTCCTCTGGAATATCTGGTTACTCTAAAATTTGTCAATCTGCAAAGTCTACGTCTAGCATTAAGTTTTTATGGTCAAACTTTTTGTCATCAAACTTGACGTCGATTGATTATTCAATAATCAGTGTTTCTTTGTTGTATACTCTATAGGCTTTAGGTCTTTTAGAGTATCCCAAAAAGATACACTATTGAGATTATGAATCAAACTTGCAAAGATTGTCTTCGGAGTTCAAAATATAGAAAATACACACAAACTGATGAAATTATGGAATGTTGGCCAGTAAATAGTATGGGTCCATCTATTTAACTTATTGCCTTACATGACTTTTGATTGAAGACTACATCATAACCAATGTCTCTTAATTGACTTATGCTTTGTAGATTATGCATTATTCCTTTTACAAATAAACATTCCTAATAGATGGAAGAGAAACATTACTTATTTGTCATGTCTAATGATCTTACCCTTTTGATCACCTCCAAATCCTACTAATCCTCTGTTCTAAAAGGTCAGGTTTTGGAACATAGACTTTTCTCTCTTCATGTGTCTTGAGCATCCACTGTCCAGGTATCATGACTGATGTTTCAACTATTAGTGCAAATATATTTTAAAATCCAATCGTCTGGTTTATGTTTTGATAATCACAAGTACAAACAAATAAAGAGCAACAATACCCTAATTGTATATGCTAAGTGTGCAAATTAAAGGAAAAATTTATGTTAACAAGTCTATTAGAGATCTTCTAATATAACAAGATATAATAAAGAAAACGAAATACTGCAAAAACAATTACAACAAAGCATGTGTGGCAATATAAGTTCTATCCTATGAGCACTGGACGAAGGCAAAGGAAACCAAGACTCCACTTCAGCTTGACAACGTAAGTCTGGTGATACATGTTGGAACCAAGTTGGTTTTATACTTAGAGTTTTAATGATAACAAAAGTATTTTATGATAACAATATATTTGACTTCATAAAGTATGAAATAAGATTTGTGTTTTTGAAGAAAATCTAAATTAAGATTTTATCCAAATTTATAATTGAAAAAACTCTAAAATAAGATTTTATTCAGATTTATATTTGAAGAAAATCTAAAATAAGATTTGATTCAGATTTATAATTGAAGAAAATCAAATATAAGATTTGATTCAAATTTATAATTGAAGAACATCTAAAATAAGATTTGATTTAGAATTATAATTATAATTGAAGAAAACTTTGACCAAGTTGAAAAGAAGATATGATCAAGATTTGAAGAAGTATCAAACTCAATCTTATTCGAACAACTAATTATCTCTTTGAACTCCAAAATACAAAGAAAATCAATCTGAAGAATTTACAAACTCAATCTGGACAAAATATTAACATAATCAATCTGAAGAATTTACAAACTTAATATGAATAAAATATAAACATAATCAATTATGAAGAATTTACAATCTCCATCTAAACCAAATATGAATATAATCAATCTAGAAGAACTGCTCATATTGGATTCAGAAATAATAAATTGGCTAAAGAACGTATTATCAAAAAGCATCTTGTTCAAAATTATTTTTGAATAAGATCATTATTAACCAAGCTAGGAATGAAGATACAATTTAGAATTAAACAAGGACTAAATTCAAGCACTAATTTTATCTATAAATAGATACTCAAGACTGAAGAAGAAGATCATCAAAATATCAGTAAAGAGAAGAACTCAAGCTTAAATTCCAAATTTATCTTAGAGTTCAAAAAGATAAATACTTGTTCGAATGAGAATTATTTTTGTGTTATTTCTTATAGTGTGAGAGTTATTATTATTATTATCAGCTTGGTTAGAAGCAAACACTTAAAGTTCCAATCTTTTGTATCGAACCTGATAGCCGTTTAGTTCATTCTTCAATCTGGGGTTGTCAAGTTGTTAGGAGAAAACGTGGCTTGTAGGGTCAATATGGTGTTGTTATTCAAATTTTTGGGGTTGTCAAGCTGTTTGGGAAGACTAGCTTGGAGGGTCAAGTGTTTTATAATTCAAGGTATTTTTATTAGTGAATTAAAGTCTTCTAAATGAGAGGAATTTATGTAGCCAAGTTAGTGGTGAACCAGCATAAATATATGTGCCAAATTATTTATATTTTCATTGTTTGTTGTCTCTAAACCTAGTTAGTGGTGAACCAGGATAAATCTAATTCATAAAAATAAACCAACCTTCATCAAATTAGTAAAAATTTATCAACTTTGTCAAACGCAACTCAACGCTCCCTTCTTGTGTTTGCACCTTTAACACGCACCCTTATTATTGCAAGCTTTAGTTGACTTTGGGATGTGAGCAACGTAGTACCTCAATTGCCTCTGATAAACGTAAACATGGATTATAATCCTCTTCCTCTAACAAGCGTAATAAGAACTCTCCTACCTCTGTCTTTGACATGCGTAACAAGAATTCTCTTATCTCTGCCTCTAACAAGAATAAAAAGATTTCTCATGCCCTTGCCTCTGAATAGCGTAACAAGAATTCTTTTGCCTCTGCTTCTGAGAAGTGTAAAAATATTTCCTCTGGCCATATCTTCTTGTGAACAATATTTTGGCCATATCTTCTTGTGAACAATATTTTGACCGTATCTTCTTGTGAATAATATTTTGACCATATCTTCTTGCGAATAATATTTTGATCATATCTTCTTGTGAATAATATTTTGAACACATCTTCTTGTGAACAATATTTTGACCATATCTTCTTTTCACCTTGGTCAAAGATTTCCTACAATTATAATTTTGAATCATATCTAATTTCATATTGTGTTTAAAAACTTATTCATGTGAATCTTCCTTCATACTCTTGATTGGTTGGAGTGACAAAGAATTTGCGCTTGTTCTTGGATCTTTAGAAATGTGTTTCGGCCAAGTCTTTTATTTAGAGTTAATTCCTTCAATTAGAGTTTGATGATATGTTTCTAGGATAACAATATTCATAGGCCTAATTGCATGACTTAGAATTAGTGGCTTTGGGAAAATCACATGGATCAGAAGCTTCATATCAAAGGCAACATTTGAAGTGTGTTGCAACTTTTTGGATCAACGAAATATGAGCTTTGAATGCATGGCTTCAACAATCTATCCAGAGCTAATGATAGCTTGATATGAACTCTTCGAAGTGATGCTTAGTTTATGCACATCAAAGGCACACAACGGCTTAAAATTTAGTCTTCATAGGAAGTCTTTAGAGCCTGTATTCAGACCCAATTATTAGAAGCAGTCTACGTAACTTTAGAGGCACGCTGCTTTTAGAGGCATACGTGTATGCTTTTGTGTTCCACTGATCTCATCTTCTAGTAACTTTCTTTGATCACTTCCTCTATTCACTACCTCTAGAAATTTCCTATAGTCCCTTCCTCTGGTCGCTTCCTCTGGTAGCTTCATGTGGTACCTTCTTCTAGTTTTCTTGTTCTAATTACTGCACACTTAATGAAGCATTAGTCTAAGCAAATTGTTTATATAAAATACCTTTGTTAACATCAAAACTGCAAGAGGAAATCAACTCGGTTCCAACACAACCAACTCTGGTAAGACATGTGGTAGAGCAATTGTTAAATCACTCTCGTTTGTCCTCGTCAAGTATCTTGTACTTTACTTCATTATTTTATATGTACTTGTCCTACCTTATAAGTTTTTCTTTTTTCCGTGAGTCTGTGTTGTCTTTTCAATCTTGGTCTATGTTGGCATGTCCTTGTTCTTATCGTTTTATCCTCCTTAAAACGTATGTTTTTAATTCCTTCTTGTTGAGACAAAATCTCAAATTAATGTGTTGATGAAAACAAACAAAAAGTTAATTAAGAATGTTAATTATGATTCTAAGTGTTTTGGTATTTAACATGTGTATTTAAGTATATTAATCAAAGATAGGATCCAAGTAAAGCAAGAATAAATCAGCATGAAAAGCAAAATTTGAACAAACAAGAAAGGAGAAAATTCTTAGTAAAATCTGGAAAACGGAGAATGTTCTCCAGTTTCAGAATGATCATCACTGCTCCAAACCAATCAATCTCCACTAGTTAAAAGAAGTTTTAGCCTCTGGATTTTACATCTATATCATCAGTACTTGGCAAGGAACAAGTGGGAGCCATTCTAGTCAAAGAAGGCATTCGAATCACAAAGACAGAAGATCACGAATTAGCAAGACCAGACATATCTGAACATTCTTGACATCATTCTGATCAATCTGGATAGCACTGCAACATCAGCCTCCAAACTGATTAACATTCTCTATCTTGTTACACTTGATCTTCATCAGCAAGCATCTTTATCTAGAATGATCAGACCAGTCTCCAGATTGATTATCAATCTCCGTTTCTGCAGAATTTCGTCATCATTTTCCAAACTGTTTTGGAAAAAATCAAGGCTCCAGATCAAAGCTGTAACATCAATAATTACATATGAAGCTTCAAGGATCATTAAACACAAGATAAATCTGATCAAGAACAAAGAAACCAGCCTAGTCAACAAAGTTCAAATTATGTTCAAAGGCTGGAATATTTTATTCAAATATATTGGTTTTGGTCAAAACTGACATAGCACTACCAACAACTCTTTTGACCAATATTAAATGCTCTAAAAAGCCTATAAAAGGAAGGCTAATCTCAAGGATAAATCAGAGCTTCAAGTAAAGAAAATTTATTACTCATTTCAATCATACTTGAATTTCTCTCACTCACATACATTGAATCAATTCTGATTTTTCTCATTCGATTCATAAAATCATTCTCTTGTATTTCTCTGTCAAAGAATCAGAACTCACCATTATTGTAAAACTCAAACTATAAAAGTTTAATATAGTTTGGGTAGATTGTAAGAAATCCTATCAAGGTTGATAGGTGACTTGATTGAACTCCTTTCTGGGTGGAAAGGTTTTAACTTTGTAGTAGATCAAGGTTGATCTGAACTAGGTGTTGTAAAACCAAGAAGGTTGTTTGTTTTAAACACTTAGTGGAAAATCTCACGGTTGTGAGGACTGGACGTAACCCGGGTTGGGTGAACCAGGATATATCGTTGTGTGGTATATCTTCCCTTATCTATTTACCTTTAGTTTGATTGATTATCAAGTTAAATACATGAACTAAATTATTGATTTTAACTAACCGAAAACGTTCTCCATTTTCTGGTTAAAACCAAGAACGTTCTCCGTTTTCTATTTTCACAACCAAGATCAATCTGGAGTTATTTTCTTAAGTTTTTAACAGGAATTTTTTAAAAGGTGCATTTACAATTCAAACACCCTTCCTTGTAAATCGACATTGTTACTTGACTTCTCTCTGCCTAGTTAAACCTCTCTTCTATTGTTTTTCCAAATCATCCCTCTCAATAGAATCCTTTCATCCCAATTTTTTTGTACTTTCCTAACCTAAAACCCTCTAGGAAAAACCAAATATATACCTTTTTCTTTATTAAGTCTTCATCTTCCTAAATGATCATCTTTTTACTTCACTTCTCTCTGCCTAGTTAAACCTCTCTTCTATTGTTTTTGCAAATCATCCCTCTTAATAGAATCCTCTCATCCCAACTTTTTTTTGTACTTTCCTACCTAAAACCCTCTATGAAAAACCAAATATATACCTTTTTCTTTATTAAGTCTTCGTCTTCCTAAATGATCCTCTTCTTACATTGTACTCTCAAAAAGACTTCATAATTTTCTTAAAACATGAATCGCTCAACTAGAATGGAGAAATGTTCAGAAATCTTGAATTTGGTACATCTAGCAACTACAACCAACGAGATGGATTATCCAAGAAGGTTCATAAAATGCATTCAAGGGTTCGGTTGTGGAACTCTTGGTTATCAATGTCTCATTCTTTCACCAAGTACCTTGAATACAATGAGAATGTAAAAAAGAGAGCATTGCAAGACTTCTGCCCATTTTTCTTGAATCCTCTAGATTGGATGGAAATCTACAAGAAATAACGAACAAAGGTTGAAACACCTACAATTTTATCAAAGATCTATGTTTGGAAAATTATACCTCCAACTCGATATTTAGAGGAAGCCTCATCTAACAAGTCAGAAGGTAGGCTCTTGAATATGAAAGACTTCATAATGGATTATGCATTATAAATTGGTGATTCAAACTTGATATGTAATATAAATTAATGGATTTGGGTTAGACAACCTTAGGATTTTATTATTTCATTTTATCAATTTTTTTGCCTTTTATAACTAGTATTGCAGTTATTAATTGAATAAAAAAATTGAATAACTAGTATTGCAAGTGTAATGTAAGTAATTAATTGAATAAAAAATATTTCTCCTATATTTTGTTCTTTCCTCTATCTCTCTTCCTCTCCTCTGTTTTTCAAAACTTCTCTTTTTATCCTTTGTTCGTTATCTCCTTCTTTCTATCTTCAAAATTATCTTTCTTCCACTTTCAGACCACAACTCTTCACCTCCCATACATTTTTTTTCGTAACTTTAAAACTGACCAATGTGTCCCTTAGTATCTGTCACACACTTTATCATTATTCTCTTTCCCACGCCCTCATCATTACGACTCTCTTTTCAAAAACTTTTTTGTTTTATTTCTCGAGAAATATGGCTATTTATACATCAAGTTTTCGTTCCACCCCCTTGCCCTCTCAATGTTCTCTTCATCCCTATGTTTCTAGGTGTCTCTAAGAATAGTTTTTTGGTTGTTGTTATGTTGCTTTGCTATTTTGCTGTCTGCGTTGTAATCGTGTTCTCTTTAATGAAATTACTCCATTATATATATCATCTACATGGGGAGCCTTCTTTTAAACTCTCATTTGGTGAAGGAAAATTGTTCAATAATTGTATGATTATTTTTCCTCGTCAAAAAGGAGGAGATTGTTAGTGCAAAAGTATTTTGATTGATGTTTTGATGATAAAAATTACAAACAAATAATGAACAATTGTCCCCTAACTGTATATGCTAAGTGTGAAGATTGAAGACAAAATTTATGTTAACAAGTATGTTAGAGATCTTATAATAAAGTAAGATATAATAAAGCAAAAGAAATACTGCAAAATCAAGCGCAATAGAGCACGCTGAAAATATAAGTTTTATCCTCTCATGACTACACGAAGACAAAAGAAACCACGACTTCATTTCAGCTTGATAGTATAAGCTTGATAGTAATACAATTAATTGTATGTTTTCTCTGCATCATATACATCAATCTGCATGGGGAGCCTTTTTAAAACCTTATTTGGTGAAGGAAAATTGTTCATTAATTGTATGGTTATTTGTCCTCATGAAAAGGAGGAGATTGTTAGTGTGAAAGTATTTTTGTTGATGTTTTGATGATAACAAATACAAACAAATAAATAACAAATATGTCCTAACTGTATATGCTAAGTGTGCAGATTAAACACAAAAATTATGTAAACAAGAATGTTAGAGATCTTCTAATAGAGTAAGATATAATAAAGCAAAATAAATACTGCAAAATCAAGCGCAGCAGAGCTTGCGTGGCAATATAAGTTTTATCCTCTCATGACTACATGAAGGCAAAAGAAACCATGACTTCATTTCAGCTTGACAATGTAAGCCTGGTGACACGCACCCTCATGAACCTCAACGACAGGATACTAGTATGTTGAAGAAAGGTTCTAAGAATTTTAGCCTGAAGAGGCGAGAGAAAAATACTCAAAGCATGAATAGGCAGAGTATAGAATACTTGTACAACTATTTATAGAATAGTGGATTAATCCCCTCGACTATATAAAGACAAAATTCCTCTGTAATGGGAGAACTAGATGTAGAAATAGTTTGTTGTGAACAAGTTTAAAATATACGTTTCTCTTTACTCTCTTGCAATTACCTCAGTTTAGTTCTTTATGATTCAACCTTACTCCCTAGAAACCTTTTTAATAATAAGTTGAATGTTTTATATATAGCGGTTTTTGTAAGAAACTAAAACTAGTTTTTGAAATGGTAAACACAATTCAAACCCCTCATTTCTTGTGCTTTCAGCACCTTCATCAATTTTGTTGCTAAGGATATCTACGAGGTATATTATTTTATTTTTAGTTACTCAAGTTTGGTTGGGTCCTGGTTTTTATGATACACTGAGCCACTTCTTAATAAATAATGATTTTGAAAAAGGTCAAGTTGGCACCACTTTATTTAGAAAATCATCTAAGATTAGCTTCTCATTGTTCAAATCTATGTTGAGGATATCATTTTTGGTTCTACTAACAGCAAGCTCTACCTAGATGGTGTATTCATTCATCAGACCAAATACACAAGAGAACTGCTTAAGAAATTTAAAATGGATGAGTGTAAGCCTATGTCTACACCTATGCATCCAACATGTTCTCTTGATAAGGATGAGTCGGAAAAAAAAGGTAAATCATAAGGTATACTGAGGACTGATTGGTTATCTTCTCTACTTAACTGCCTTTAGATTTGATATTCTGTTTTTTGTGTGTGTGCCAGATTTCAGTCTAACCCTAAAGAATTCCACTTTACAATTGTTAAGAGGATCTTTAGATATTTGAAAGATACTAATAATCTTTGTATGTGTTATAAGCCATCAACTGAGTACAAGTTAGTAGATTTCAGTGATGGTTATGATGCTGGAGCAAGCAAGAAGGGAAAATCACAAGTTGAAACTGTACATTCCTTGGTGAAAATCTAATCTTCTAGTCGAACAAAAGAAAAGGGACAATTGTTATGTCAACAATTGAAGCATAATATATCTCAGCAGTAAGCCTTAGCAGTAAATAATTGTGGATGAAGTATCAGATGTTGTGCATCCTATCTTCTGTAATAATACTTCCGCTATATGTTTAACCAAAAATTATATTTTACATTCAAAGACAAAACATATAGAGATTAAACATCATTTTAAAAGGGATTAAGTCCATAAGGGTATTTTAGATATAAGATTGGTTGACACTAATCATTAGTGGGCTGATATTTTCATAAAACCCTTTGTTGAGGACATATTAAATTTTATAAAGTAAAATCCAAACATTTTGTTTATAAATGAATGACGTTTAAGTCTCTTTACTTTTGCCTATGGTAAAATAAAGTAAATGGTTAAATGTATATATGATCTTCCTCTAAGGAAATTCCATTTATTTGTGCCTCTGATCAATCTATATTCTATTAAATTTTAATATGAACAGTTTTTCTTGTAAGTTGTGATACTCTAATGTGTGTTGTCTACGTGTGCTTACGCGTGCGAGCTAGTTATGGTTTAAGAAACTCAAACGTTTTCATAAAACCAATTCACCACTCACGATCACTCACATTCCTCACGTATTCCCACATTTTCTCTCTTTCAAACCTTGAAACTTCCTAGAAAATCTACGAATCTTTCTTACTTCAATGACTTAAAGTTCATCCTCAAACCCTACACTCGAAACCATCTCACATGTTCCTACCATGCTTCAATGACTTAAAGTTCATGAAGTTAGAAATTTTTCATGAACTTCAAGTCAACTTTGTAAATCTAGTTGAATATGAATTTGATTTCATTGAGGACTTTGTTGGTGTAGCTTGGTCTGAGCACTTTAACCTAGAACAAAATATGGATTTGGACGTTCTACTCTAAGAATTATGAAGATAAATATCTAGTACTATGTTAGTCCTTCCCATTAAGTTTACTCAACAATCCCTAGCAACTATTCCAAGATATCCAAATGAAGTGATGTTGATTGAAAATGGTTATGAGTCAAGGGTAGGCTCATTCAAGATCAATAAAAAGTTGTTCCAAGATCCTAAGGTGAATTCTAAGTTTATGCACTTAAAGCCAAAGTATATGGTACTTTTTAAAATTCTAATTGGGTGTGTGGTGCCCAAATGTGAGGTATGTGGACCATTTTAGAAAATACCACAAGAGTATAATGTGGAATATCTCCTTGAGGATCATGAACAATCTTCCAAACATGATTTTGGAAAACATTAGGTCATGTATTGCCTTCTATTTCTGGTTGGTGTATCTTCTTGCATAAGATTTTTTCTTATGATAACATGTTAACTCCATATGGCCAAACTTGCTACAATACGAACATTCCTTCTCAATTTTTTTGCAACTAAAATGTTCTGGTTTGTGACAAGAACGTTCTGCTACAAGCTCAATTGGTAATGGGACTGTGTGGAGGCGGTACTTATCCCCCAGGTATCGGGCTCGAATCCCACAGAAGCCAAAAACTCGCTATTTCCAACTGAGTGGTTAGGGGGGCGAGAAGGTCGTGAGGTAGCATCGCCGGTAACGGTACTGGCCGGGGTGTTACACAAATCAGAGGCAACATCTTGGAGTATGTTGCATTTGTGAACATAAACTTTAGAGGCATGCTTTAACAGGCTTCGCGTCCTATGATTTGTTTCTTCTGATTTCTTCCTCTAGTTTTCTTCTGACTTCTTCCTCTAGTTTTCTTCTGATTTCTTCCTCTAGTTTTCTTCCTCTAATCGAAGTTACCTCTAATCTTGATTTACTCTTATTTCTTCCATGTTTTAAACATCATAGGCACACTTTAGCATCAACACTCTTTAATTTCAGACACATGCTTCTGCAGAAGCATGTTTTAACTTTAGAGGCATGTTTTAACAAACTCGCTTCCTTTGATTTGTTTCCTCTGTTATCTTCCTCTTATTTTCTTCCTCTGATATCTTCCTCTTATTTTCTTCCTTTGATTCAGGTTGCCTCTAGTCCATGTTTCCTATGATTTCTTTCATGATTTAGTTGATACTCATGTACTTGTTGATGAGAGTGGCTTCTTTTTTGTCTACTTAAGTGATTCATGTTCCTTCAATAAAACTAAAACGCAATATGTTGGAACCAAGTCGGTCTCTTGAACACTTCCATTTTTTGTGAGAACAATTTATTAAAAAAGGAAGATTGGAGGATACCACCAAAGAAACTCACCAGAGGAAGAAAAAAGGTCAAAGGAAACAAAATCAAATCATTCAATGAAATCCTAAGAGTCCTAAAAATTGTACGTGTTGGAAAAGTTCACACATCTGCCTTTGATAATGTACTTTTTGGTAGTTCAGCGTGTTATTGTGACTGCCTCTGAAGACTGAAGCGTGCTTTTGGTTAGCATGTCACTAATGAGTCTACGAGTTTGCCTTTGAAGAATTATGTGCCTCTTAAGAATTCTATGCCCCTAAAGATTCAGTATGTCTTTAATGAATTATGTGCCTCTGAAGATTCTGCGTGTTTTTTTATTTTTTTTTCTGCCACTAATGAACAATAACTTTAGCATGCCACTAATGAACAATTTTGTTGAGCATGTCTCTGAAGTCTGAAGCCACTGTTCAAGTCTACATCTGAACCATATATTCCGCTGACTTTGAAGAGTGCAACTCGTTCCAAAGTTTTGCCTTTAATACGCAACACACTATGAAGTTGCACTAATTTTGCTAATGCAACAAAAGTGAAATTTCCCATGTCAATAATTCTAAGTCATGCAAATTTCCATCTACCTCTTACTATGGTTATTCAAGATTACATCATCTGAGTCCAACAATCAAGTCAATCACTATGAAGAATAAAACTCAATGATTCTCATGGAGAAAAGTCAATGACTCTGATGGAATCTGAAAATATGTGATAGATTGAGAAAAATACTAAATTGGACTTAGTCATATTCTTGCTTATGAAGGTCCATTAACAAGTCCAAAATTGTTCCTACCCAAATCATATCAATCGTATGAAGGAAGACTCAAGTGAATCAATTTGCAAAAGTAATATGAATATATATGCACAATATATTTCTAGAAGAATTGGTGAGATTAGATTGGGAAATTAAAAATTGCCTAACGGTCATATTATCATGATCATAATAATTAGAACTTTTTTTGGAGAAAATAATTGTTGACCAAGGTGAATTTGAAATACGATTCAGACATTCAACAATAAATTCACGAACTCTAATTTTATTTATAAATGTTGATCAAGGTTGAAAAAGAAAAATAACACAAACTCAAAAAAGCCTAAAAACCAAAGTTATTCCAAAAACCTTAACACTACAAAAAAACCTTTTATTTGTGGCGGCCAAAAGACCCCGCAAAGAGGAAAAAACAGCCACAACAGACATATTTGTGGCGGCCTAAGGTAGCTACAAATAAACTCATTACAAATTTATAGCATCACTATCATCAATCATACTTCATATATACTCATCACAAATTTATCACATCACAATTATTAATCATACATTATCATCATAACATAAAATTATCACAACACATCCATCTTTTATTATAACATCATTTAAACTCATCTAATCAAATATATACATAAAATTAATTTAACAGTCAATATCACAATAATATCAAACATCACACATTCAAAGAAATTAAATCAAATATCACAATAATATCAAATGCCACACATTTAACGAAATTAAATCAAATATCACAATAAAATTAAATACCACATATTTAACGAATCAATCAACACCTTATAAGTATTTCAATTCCATATTTGAATCTCACAATTTTCATTTTGCACATTAATTAATTTATCAATCAAAGGGCTACTGTCGTACGTAGCGAGCCCCAAATGAATCGTTGGAAAATACGATTTTCCCGTTCATCTCATATTATATTATACTCATGAACTCAAACGATATCTCACCTCTTAACTTATTTCAACGCTTTCAAACACGAGTACGATTCCACGAACAAACAATCTTTGTTTTTTGACTTTTGTCCTTCAATCGATCTAACTCGATAGTTTATGGGTAAATGTCAAAATTAAATTATGAGAAAATACTCTAAAAACTAAATTTCAAAATTCGGTCAAGGAAAATTACCATAAATCATAAAACCAACCAGTGAATAATATAGCCAGTTTTGGCGTTGGTTTCACTTAAATCGGACTTACGATGAAGAAGAACGGTGCACAATAACAAATTATGAAAACGAATAAATCGTGTACTTTAGGGAAAAATTCGGGTCGTTAAAAATGTAGAAAATTATGTTTAATTGAATAGCTAAATAAGTAAAACAACATACTGAAATTTGGACGAAAATGGAGAAACTTTTATGGGTCGTCATTGATAAACGATATCAATTTTCTTCTTTTTCTCTCAATGTGCTGCTACCCTATTTTGTGTTCAGGTTACTCTCTCTTTCTCATGTCTTTCATTCTTGTTATTTTCAGTTAATATTTTTTTATTATTTAATTAAATTTTACTCTTAAATATTTGTCTAATCCATAAAAAAAATTTTACTTCTTTCTTCTATTTATTTTTATTTTTTAAATAAAACAAACAATTATTAAAACTATTTTTTAACACTTTTTTTTTCAAACATAATTTAATAACCAACGTATTACTTATATTTCAAATGCAATACTTTATAAAATGAAGTAATTAAAGTAATTAATCTTTTAAAATACATTAATAATCAAAATCCTCATATTCAAAATTATTAATATCACTCATGTAATCTAATATTTATAAAACTAGCACATCATAGAAATCATTTGTATAACGAAAATTAGTCAGAAAATTTATCATCATAGATTCTAAAATAACTTTAATATTAAATTAATTATTTAAAATCGTACTTAACTAATAAAACAGTTTATTATAAAATTTAGGTGTTATAATGTTTGTGTTTAAGTCGAAGTTAAATACTTCAGTGATGTGCTCAATTACATATATGGACTGAATTTCATAGTATAGTTTTTTTTTTTTTTTTATGAACCACTAAATGTTCTATATGTGATTGTCCCATTATAAGTGAGACTTGTAAGGGAGTGGTTATCATCATAGAATTGACTTAGATGATTGGAGAAATCTTGAGGGGATTATCATACGGAACGACCTTATATAAGATGGGCATTGTTGGGACAATGCTATTGAATTTTGATTGATCCTGACTAGACTCTCATGTTGATAGATAGGAGATGACTTCTCCACCCATTTCAAACCAGAGTTAGTTGGATTCATGTGTCGAAATTATTTTTTGATAAGTGTGCCTATATTCTAAGTGTTGCGTGCATGTGCATTTGATATGTTCATGATTTTATTGTATAATAAATAAATATGTTTATATGCAGTATCTAATTAAGTTGATGTTATGATGATGATGATGATACGATTACATATTATCATGTGATTAAGTGATTATGTATTATATGTATGGGTGGGAATAGGTTAGGCCGTCCGTCTGGGGTCTATGGTCTGACCTACTTATGGTCTGACCTATTTACTAAAAAGACTAGACTTAGGCTATTTTTAAAGCCTATTTATTTAAATAGGTCAGACTCAGGCTTATAAAAAAACCTATTAGGCCTAACAGACAGGCCTATATATATTTTATTATTTATTAATGTTATTTTTTATTATTATATTAATAATATTATTTTTTATTTTAAATTCTATCAATTAGGCAATCACTCAATAGTCATTCCATATTCGGTAGTCGTTCCATATTTGGTAGTCGTTCTATATTCGGTAGTCATTCAATTAGTCAATCACTCAGTAGTTGTTCCATATTTGTTTGAGAGGTAATAATGAGTGCGTTTGTTTCAGAAAAAAAAAAAAATTCTTTGAAACCAAAAATTATTTTTAGGGTTTAAAGGATGTTTGTTTCATATTTTTAAAAAATTATTTTGATAGAAAAATTATCTTTTGTTTAATATATATAGATATGTACATTGATATTGGTATGTGGATAGAGCATTTAAATGTTTTAATGTGAATAAGGCTTTTAAATAGGCTTCCAGGCCAAGCCAGACTTTTAAAAAGGTCAGGCCAGATCGGAAAAAAAAAACATATGATAGGTCATAGGTCAGGCTTAGGCCTAAAAAATTAATCATAGGTCAGGCTCAGGTCTTTCAAAGCATGGCATGGCCTGACCTATTCCCACCCCTACTTATATGCTAAGCATGTAAATATGCTAATATGTATCTTGCATGAGCGTAAAATATGCTTTCATTGTGAATGAAGTTCTCATGATATGACATAATGAGTTCGAGGATCAAAAGTCCTTGAATTCAAGTTAAAATTAGGCTATGACCATGTGACTTGAGAATTACAATTAGTTTTTGAAATTTGCATATGGATTTTAAATATTATATTAAATCATACCTTTTGTAAAGTAATATGTTCGGGTTGGTGATTTTAACTAAAATAGAGGTAGTAACAATCAGGTTTAAGTAATCAGAGGCAGCAAAAATGTAAATAGTGCAGAAGTAAAGTGACACAAGCAGATTTGTTCTGGTTCACCACCAACTTTGTAGCTACATCTAGTCTCTTCACTTAGAATGATTTAACCACTAATTCAAATCCTTGAGTTATACAGAACCTGACCCTACAAGTCAGTCTTCTCAAAACAACCTAACACCTACAAACTTTTTGAGGCAAGCAAACACCTTGATCCTAGAAGTTTCACACAACTTGAAAACCACAAATTGTTGAAGGAAACTACATCTTGATCCTACAAGTCAAGTCTTCTCAACACAACCTAGAAACCATAGATTGCTTGCGGAACACAAAAGCCACTATCGGGTTGGGTTACAATTGTTTGGAACGGATTGTGTTTTACTTCTACTATGAAGATTGTGATAATTGATTTCTCACACTAAATCATTTAGAAAATATTTCTTTGAGCAAGTGTTTCTCTAGAAGTTAAATCTTCGAACTTTGAATACTTAGGAAATTTGAACTCTTAAAAGTTTTTCTGAATTGTATGGATTTATGAGTTCATGATTTCTTCTTCATCCTTGAGTATCTATTTGTAGAATAGATTAGGGTTTCACTTTTGTCCTTATAAAACTTGGATCATATCTTTCTTGTGAATTACAAACTATGAATGTATCTTCTTGTGAACAAATTATGAGTTTATTTTCTTATGAATAATTCTGAGTGTTTCTTCTTGTGAATAATATTTTGACCATATCTTCTTGTGAACAATATTTTGACCATATTTTCTTTTGAATAATATTTTGGTTGTATCTTCTTGGAAATATCTTCTTGTGAATAATATTTTGACCATATCTTCTTGTGAACAATTTTTTGGCCATATCTTCTTTTCACTTTGGTCAAATATTTCCTTCAATTATAATTTTGAATCGTATCTAATTAAAGATTATGTTCAAAAACTTTCTCTCGTGAATCTTCTTTCATACTATTGATTGATTGGACCGGTAATGGATTCAGGTTTGTTCTTGAATATTCAAAAATTATAATTCAGGTAAGTCTTTTCTTTAGAATGAATTCTTTTAATCAAAGTCGTTGACTTTTCATCGTAGTCGTTGACTTTCCATCAGAGTCATTGACTTTCTTGTTGAAGTGAGAAACTGTGTTTCTTGGATAATAAAAGTCAGAGGCAGAATTATGTGACTTAGAATTAATGGTTTTGGATAAATCACATTGTTGAATCATCACAATCAGTGCAACATTAGAGGCTGCATATCATATGCAGAATTTTAAGTGTGTTACGACATTTGATTAACATAATATGAGCTTTGAATGCATGACTTGAACAATCTCTTCAGAGTTAATGATAGCTTGATAAAAAACTCTTTAGACCCAATTATCAGATGCAAATCTTCAGACTCAAACTTCAGAGCCAAACATCAGAGGCAATTTTCGTAACTTTAAAAAGCATGTGTTCATTTGATCTCATCCTCCGGTCACTTCTTCTAGTGACTGCCTCTGGTGACTTCTAGTCACTTCCTCTAGTACCATTATTCTGTTTTTCTTTTTCTAATTGTTGTACACTTAATGAAGTCATTAGTTCTAACAAATTGTTTTCATAAAATAACTTTGTCAACATCAAAATCGCAAAAGAAAAAACATTTTGGTTTCAACAATTCAATCGTCAAACTACCGTTCACCAAAACTGAAGTATGGCTTTCATAAATTCATTTTCACATCCAACTTTTGTATTTTGTATTCAAAGTCAATTGGCCCAAAATATATCTACATAATTTCAATATTGACCAAATTGTATGGCTTTTCAAAATCTACCTTTAATAACATATGTTGATCATTCCTTCTCTTTGCCAAGTCAGCTAACTCATTTACTATCAACACTCCATCTAAAATTTGCCTCTTTGGTAAAAAGGCCTTTTGACATTGTGAAATAACTTTACCCTTATTACCGACATTCAGTATAGTTACTTGATTTCGCCTTTAATTGGTTCAACCTCATATGTACAATTATGAAAATGTACTTAATTGTATTGGAATCTTATTCTTGAATCCACTTTGCCAGCGTAGGCTTTCTTTACTGTGCAACTGTTGTAAAAAAGTAGAGTTAATAACCTTTCTCCGTTCAGAATCCACCATTGTGTCATTTCATAATATTTTTGCTATATGATGTATTTTTCCCCTTATTAAATATTTCCAAACTTCATAATAATGTTCAATGAGTACCAGGTAAAAAGCTTCATAAGATAACTTAAGCTAAAAAACATGTGCAATAATCTTCATGGTTATATGTGGAAGATTGTCGTCTTTAGGGAATTGATACACTTACTATTGTAACATTTCGACACATACATCAATAGTGGTATGAAGCACAATTAATATAGGATCATAATACAAAGTTAATTAATTTAGCCTCGCAACCTAGCTATACTTATCCACACCATGCATGCTACACTAGACTCCAAGAAACACTAATGTGTGCTTTCATGAATTGGCATTAGCTAAGGGTCCTCTATAGGCATTGATATGACATGTTAAGATTAAGGCGTGCTTACTTGATTTAGTATATCTTTGGTTTTAAATAACAAAAATTAACATTATAAAATTGATCTTGATTAAAAGATTAAAAAAAATTGTTTGTAAATTAACAGTTTATGCTTTGAATATATATCAAAGTAAAAGTCGACGGCACAATAAATTGAAATAAAAAAATTATGTTTTGAGTCAACTTAAAAATATTAATTTAAAATGAAAATTAATTTTACTAAATCATGTCCAAATACATCAAAATCAATTATTATATACATGTAAAATCGATTTTAGACTGACCAAAATTGGAATCAGACATACCCATAATTTGGTAACCTATCTAATTACATGTAATTGGGTGAGTACTGATTTATTGTGTGGTGTGAGGCTGAGAGCATTTCCCATAAAATTAGGCTTTATGTTGGTTCTCATATAAGGTCAAAAATATCAATGAATATTGAAGCAGTATTCTGACAATTTTGTCATCATCAAAGAAGCATGCGCGGATTGACACAAAGTATACTAGACAATAGACATGTACATTACATTTTGACCCAATAAGCTCACCTAAATATAGAGCATAACTTGTACAACTTATATTTCCTTTTTTATCATTAATAGTATGTAGATCACAAAAATGGGGAAATTTAAAGCCATATGAAACTTGTACAAGAGGGTCAAGTAATTTCTTTGTCGAATGGATAACTAAACTGTTAGAGAAATTAATTGAGCAAATTCTTTTAGCTAATTTTGCACATAAAAGGGTTGAAGAGAAAATAGTAAAGATGACATCCAACTTTGATTTTGTGCAACAAATAATTTAAGTTGTGTGGTTAGGGTTGTATTGCAAATTTGTCAAAATAATAATAATTCTATTGCAAAGAACTCTTTTTGGTCTTAACCCTTCTATTTTTAAAAGAAAATGGTCATAATAAATCGGTCTGAAAATTAAATAAAATCTAATTAATAATGGTTTGTCGTAAACAATTATATCTTAACTATAAAGTTCATGATCCACATGAACTCAACGACATCGTTGTATTGCACACAACTAACATAGCCTTAATTCAATAATTGGAGTTATTTGTGGTAAGGGAAGCATGCGGTTGCAATGAACAGCCAAAGTATTCATCATTTGTTATGGACTCACCGACATAAACGTAACTAATGGCATTTACATTTCGCATTGATTGGGAGAGACAAATACACAAGTACCATGCTCTTTGGTCAAATGCATACAATTTAAGGCTTGTGGACTCAAAATTAACATATACCCATTTATTTCTTCTTTTGTAAAATAAAATTTAAATAATTAATCTTTTATTTTTTACGAATTAAATAATTAATCTTGAAAATATAATGCATAGCAAAGTAAATTAGTAATGTGTGTGGATCATTAGCTTCCACCAAATGGAACTATACAAACTATATATTAAAGATTCGGATATGATCTAGCGTAAGGGAACAAAATATCTTCTACTTCTGACAAAAGTTATTTTTAACTTTTATTCAAAGATAATATTTATTGAGCATAAGATACTGCATAATCTCATCATATTTTGTTTGGATACATTTTTGATATTTTTGGATATGTAATAATTTTGAGATTTTCTAACTATATTCGGTTTTATTTTATTTTATAAGGTTTCTCCATCTATATTCTCCATATTTCAGAAGGAAAATAACATCATATGATAACCTCTCTTTAAATAAATTAATTTGTATATGTATATATATAGATATATATATATATATATATATATATATATATATATATATCATACAGTAATATATGATTATTAAGTAAAATTTAAATTTAATCTTGATCATTTGTAAGATTAAAATTATTTATTTATGTTGAAACATATTTTATAGGATTAGATATCTACATGTGTATTTTTGTGTGTTGATTAATCTAGTTTTGAGTTTATATTTTAAACACGATTTATCAACGTTAACTGTATGATCATGATCTAGGAATAAAGATCTAATAACTTTTAGATGTAAAATTTCCTAACACTTTGATTAATCTAGTAAGAAGTGTATGTTATTAGTACTTAATATAGGCCTTAAAAATTATTTTGATTACTGTTAGTGGTCGCATAACAAGAAATTTTATCTTTACTAACAACAAAAATTTATAGGTAAAAGTATAAATAGCGTAGGTAGAGTCTAAATTACATATACCAATAGAGTTTTTTTTCGTGGTATATAATTATCAAATACTTGTAAATTCTCATTATTGTAATATATAGGGTGTATTAATAGACTTTTCATTGTTACTTTTAAGATTTTATGTACAAACATTTTCCTGTTGATATATAGTTTAATCATAATTTATAAAAGTTATAATACTATTTTGATTATGTTGTTATAGATTTAAGTGACAATTTATTTGTGTTGGTATATATAGATTTTAACAGTAACAAATATTATTTTTTGTTATCAATAAAAATTATCTAATACTTTAGTATTTTATTTTATAAAATTAATTAAATATAAATACACAATATTATTATTTTTATTATTATTATTATTATATTAATAAAGATCAAACTAATAATAGGAAAATAATAATAATAATCAAAGAAAACTATAATAATAAGGATGATCATATAGTCAATATAACAAAGCAACTCAAATACAATCTTATAGTGTCATAAATAAACATGCTAATGATAATCAAACTATCAAAAAGGAATAATCAACACAAAGAAAAACAACAAAGAAAAAAAAAACATAAAGATATATATGTCGGAGACATCGAAGGCGTGCACCAAAAACAACAACAAAGAATGTTTTTATTCAAAATTAATTATGTAAAGGTCAAACTATTGAAAGGAAAATGAAAAGAAATAACCAAAGAATACTATCATATCATTTTTCACATCAATGTCACTCAAACAATTTGATTCATAAACTTGTTTGACAATACACAGTTCTAAAATATATTAATAAGTTCACCAACTAAGGTTAACAAGACCAAATTAAACAGAACACGTTAAATAAAACTGTATCTAAAACTGAGTAAACTTAATCTTGCAACAAAATAATTATGATTTGTTACTAAGTATTCAGCTGCCAATGCAACAACTTGAAAATGTCACATTTCAAGACAAAGATTCTAAGGAAGAATGAGAAAACAAAATTAACAACAAAACAAAACACACAAATGATGTTTATCTTAGAATCGGTAACAAAGGAAGAACAAAACAACGTAAACACAATACCTAATTCAGAATTGGTTCCTATTACTTAAAGTTTATATAATGGATAACATTTACTTCATAATCGATTCCATCAATCGTTACCGATTGATGAAAAACATAAACCCTAGAACATAAATGTTGGCATAAGCATAGAAGGAAAATTGTACTAGCGAAATCATAGTGGGGTGTGAGGAAGATTGTGAGAGAGGAGCTTAATATAAGTTGGGTGATGGGAATGGAAAAGGGAAAGATTGGGGCTCAGGTCAGAAGATTAAAACGATGGTGATAGAACAGAGATGTTGACGTAGTCGCGGATGTTGTCGTAACCAAGAAACGAAGGTGATAGAACGGATATGTCATTCGTCGCCAAAAGATTGGGGCTCAGGTTCGAGTGAATGTGATAGAACGATCGTCGCAGGTCATAACAGTCATCACAAGTGTAGAGGATATCAAAACAAATGTGATAGATGGAAGGTCATCTAAGGAGAAGGTGATAGAACAAAGGTCATATAGGGAGAAATTTACTCAGCAATGTCATTTAAGAATTTATAAATTTTGGCTCCACTGAAAAAAAATTTAAGAATATCAAAAAATTTCAATAGATGGACAATCTAAATTTTATACATGAAAAATTTTCACAAACAATTGAGAGTTTGACTACTTTAAGAAAATATTTCCTTTTTAATTTTGATATTTATATCCATAGATTTAAGTGTGACACTATAACAGTTAATACCGAATTATGTCATTGAAGCGAATTATGTCATTGAAGGTATATAACACATATACCAACAACGAAAAATTTATATGTGATTATATTTTATCTATACTTACAATTTCAAATATTGTCCCTAAAAACTTTTATAGATAAATATATATAGTAGTGTCCGTGTAAATGTTAACATTTGACATTGATTTATTTGATATATTGAAATTTTATATAGTTGTGATATTTAACCTATGTTTAGTGTACATCTCTACCGTGATTCAAAATATAAACACACAACTCCTAATTCATATCTGGACGTCATAAACGAACGAATGTCGACATTATACTCAAGCAAGGAGAATAGAATAGAAAATAATATAAAAGACATAAATTGAATATACATAGAGTGTCTATCAATATCGAGAAACGCGTTATAATCCTATATGCATGAAACAAAATCAACTAACAAGAAAGAAAAAAACCAACTAACAAGAAAGAAAAAAAATCAATTGACAAATTGGGGAGTTAAAAATCTACTCTTACACTCTTATACTAACAAGTTTATGCGATGCGAAATTGATGTCCAACGTAGATTAACTTATATCTGGTTTAGTGGTAACTAAAATTAATTTTAAATGAAATGATTTTATAAAATTAATTTTAGTTAAAAAGTAAATTGGATATAAAATTATTTATATTTATTATATATTTAGTTAAAAGCGACTCAGATAATAAATTTTAGTATAAAAATTGTATTTAAACTTAAAAATTACAAATTTTAACTAAAGTTATAATTGATTGTAGATACTAAATCAATTGTATTTAGTGATATCCAAATATACTAAAATTAATTTAATATTTTTTAAATTAATTTTGGTTATTCCAAAATTAAAACCAAACATGTAGTAAATTTATTAACTTAGGTCCAAATAAAAAATTAATTATTTAAGCAAGAGAATTAGAGTGCAAATGAATTATATAATATATATAATATTTCAACTATGTTGTTTTCCTATAACTATTATTTATTATTTGCAGCACTCTAATTAAATATATTAAACATAAACAAAAATTTAAAAGACAAAGCAAAAACGAAGAGAACAATGATATAAAAAATGGACAATTATCTCAATAAAAACTTTACATTACCAACTATAATTCTTTCTCCATTCGTTGACGAACTCACTCAAACTGTAGGCAAGTTTGCCATTGCAGTTTGCCAGCTTGGCGATCCCGTTGCTTTGCCGAGCGACGTTGGTGAGTTTTATTCTTTTTTCTATTAAAATATTGCTTTCCGTTTTATTTTAAATGTGTTCTACAAATTATGTTCATTTAAAAAGTATTACACACAATTTATATTTCATTATTTTATTTTTTTCGTTTAAATTTTACACTCAATCTTATTCTCATAATTTTTTATCTTACAATTTCATTTTGTTAGACTTTATTTGACAATACTTTTATTAAATTTTTATCTTATTACTTCAAAATCATTTTTTTTTATGTTAAATGGATCCGATCAATATAATCTACAACGGTCTTATTTTTATTTTAGGTATAATTAGAACATTAAGTTTTAATTATTGTTATAAAATTTATGTTTAATTTTATTTTAATTTTTTCACATTAATATTAATTAAAATATTTAAGTTAATTTAATATGTAATACAATTAAATATATAATATTTTAATTAAAATGTGAGTTAAAGTTTTGGGATCTAACATGAGTTCTTAAGAATTGTAAGGAGTAAAAAATGTGTGAGTTGTTTTAGATATGGGTAGTCAAGTTCAACTCTAGACAAGAATTGTTTGAAAACTAAATCGAATTGGTTTTTAGTTTAAAAAAACCGAACTGAACTGGTTTTAATTTATTCAGACCGAACTAAGCTGGTTCTTTAAATCAGTGAATTGGTTTATATTACTTTGAACTGAACCAAACTAATTTTAACTTAGTTTTACTTGTTATTATGTCATTATGAGCTATGAATACTTTAGTGTTTATTATTTTTGTTTGAGTTTTTAATTAAAACTAAGTTATTATTAATCTGATATGAACCAAACTGATTGTAACTTAGTTTTAGTTATTATTATGAGTTATAAATATTTTAATATTTTATTACTTTTTATTTGAGTTTTTAGTTAAAACTAAGGAAGTTGTGGTTCAGTTTGGTTACACTTGAATTTTAATATTTAAAAATTTAGTTCAGTTAAAACTAAGTAAGTTGTGGCAAAATAATTGATTTTTAATTTAATGAATTAATTATGTTCAAATTTAGTTCAGTTCGGTTTGGCAGTTTCTTAGTTTTTTTTTACTACCCCTAATTTTAAGATAATGTGGTATACTAGATCTCACTTAAAGATAAAACGATAATAATTAAAGAAAAAAGAGTACATTAATTGTAAACTACCAACAAAAGGATATATACTAAACCCATAACTCAATGGAAACTAAAACTAGGAACATCAAAACTGTTACCAAAACGTATTTCCTAATTAATATAATTTGCAATAACACGATGGTGCGCAAACAGTTAGCCCAATGATATTGGAACTTCCACAGAACAAGAAAAATATTGCTGAAAGTCTGAACAGTTTACATGGAATCACACTCAAGCTAGAGAATGCCAACTTCTTTGATTAGCAATTTATATAGGATATCATGACAGTAGACAGTTCAGAATGAAAAACAAAATAAATTATTAAATTTGCCACAAATCCACCAACAAAAGTTACTAGATAGTCCTTAAAAGAACCACCCAAGCGAATTTTTTTTTTATTATTTCATCACTATTTTATTTTAAATGGTATTTCAAATATAAATATTTATATTTGACTCATTAAAAAAGCTATCTATTAGTAGTGTCACTTAATCATATATATATATATATATATATATATATATATATATATATATATATATATATATTATATATATATATCATGAGGAAAACCAATCTGAAGCAACTTCCATAAACACCAT
>NC_021166.2:27027227-27030427 GCF_000331145.2 Cicer arietinum
TTCTCCCTGTTCATCTCCCATCCTCATCTATATGTTTCACATCCTCTATCGTTCTCACTCATCAACCATCTGCTCAGAAAACCTTTCTTCACCCATCAGTTACTTCCCACACCATTTCCTATCAATGGCTCGAATCAAAGTTACTGCAAAACGAAAAAAATCATACCAAGAACCAAAAGAGAACCAAGATGTCTACTCAAGCACTTAGTCAGATTATCATGAGGAAAACCAATCTGAAGCAACTTCCATGAACACCATCTCTTCATCTCAACCATCCAAAAGCTCTTCTCCTTCTATTACTTCAAAAATCTCCAAAAACTCATCCTCCTCAACTCCCTCCAGGCGCTTTTCCAGAATCATGTATGGAGCCGTTTCATCCAACAAGGCACCTCCTCAGGACAATACGATCCATGTCATCAACTCTGATGATTCAGAGACCACTCCCCAGCACAACAGCCTCCTCATGCAAAATCAAATTCCAAAACTTCAACTCCAAAAAAGGCCAAACCTTCTTCACCAAAACCCCCTTCATCATCCACAAAAATTTCTGAAATCACTTCACTGTTTGATTCGGCCGAATTAGAGACTGTCTACACCTTAAAATGGCAAAACAAGTCAGTGGTCAATGGTAAAATCATTGACCTTGCTGATACCAAACAAGGAGGGTTCAATGTTGAAGAAATGTTTGAACAACTCGGCTGGACCTCATTTTTCAAAATCAATGAACCAAAGTACCCGCGTCTAGTAAGGGATTTCTATGCCGCTTCAAAAGGATTCAGTATGGTACTAAAAGGGGTTCATATGGAAATTAATCCCACCACACTATGTTAAATACTTGATATACGTGATGAAGGAGCTCACTGCTTATCTGAGACATGGTATTCACAATGTGTCATCACTAGGACCTCTGTGCTCCAAAACACACTCATCAAACCTCCAAAACCGTTGGTGGCCTCCAACCTCGTCCCCTTGTGTCGTATCCTTCACAATATCTGTGTCCACTCCATCACACCCCGGGCTGGCAGTTTTGAGAAACTCACAGAACTTGATCTCATGATTATTCATCACGTGATTATTGGTACTCCTCTTCATTTGGGTCATGTTATTTTTACCTTCATGCTGAATGTTGTTGTAATGGGACGATCTGCTCTCTATGGGATGATTTTGACAAAAATCTTCAAATTTTTCAAAATCCCACTTGAGGATGAACATTCCATCCACTTCAACAACACTTTTTCTATGAAGAACATTAAACAGATGAAGATTCAAAATGATGAACGTCATGCCTCCAAGAAAAGGAAAACTCGTCCTTCCTCCTCTGTTTCTCAAAACTCTGAAGCTGAAACCACTCAACCTCCACCTGAGGATACACCATCACCACTTATTCCAAAACCAACCTCTCCACTGCGTAACTCTCCTGATACTACTCCTTCTCCTGACTCTCATGTCCCTACAACAACTCAGTCTTCGCCAATCCACAAACTAACTCCCCTTCATGAAGCTGATCCCATCCTTGAGGGTACCTTAAAATCAACTTCTCTTCAAAATATGGAAGATGGTGAGGAGTTATACTTTGATCTAAATTTATCTTATCCTCCATCTCCTACGGATGTGCCTATGGCTTCTCCTCCAACTGTGCCAGTGGATGAAGATGTGCTCCCACCACCAGATTTTTCGCAACAAATTCCTCTTGCTGCAAACTTTGAAAAAACTGCTCAACCTCTCCCTGAGGTTACAGGTGTGTTCAGTTCCCTTGACTCCTTCTTTACTGCCACGACTCATGACCAGTCAAAGGACAAGGCTGGGAGCTCTCAGAATAAGAGTTTCAGTGTAAATGATCAGCCTAAAGGCTCTGTTCCTAGCACAAGGATTGGGGACAACAAGAATAAGAAGCAGACGAAACTCCTCAAATTAATTAGGAATGACCAGAAGAAAATCCTTCAGCGCTTCACTCACTTTCAGAACTATTTGGTTCAATTTGGTCTCATTCTTGAATGGGTTACCAAACACTTGGTTCCTACTATTACTCTTGGAGATTATCCTCCTGGGCTACCAGCCCAACCAACCTCTGATGTTCCATCTCCTTCATCCTCATCAGATGAACCAGCCTCATCAGATTAAATCTGTTGTTATTTCTTTTTGCTGCTGCCAAATTCAGGGGGAGAATGATTATGTTTTTTGTTAATCCAGTTGATTATTTTTTTAATTATCTAGTTGTTTTGGGTTCATGCTGTTAAAACTGTTTGAATTATTGTGTTGCTTATGCTTGTTAAGTTGAATTGTTGTGTTGCTTATGAACCCATGTTTATGATGTGTTGAACAAATCTTTAAATTATTATCTAATTATCATGATGTTTTATGTATGGTTCAAATCATGTTATTTCAACACTTTGGCATACATTTAGGGGGAGTAATGATTTTTAGTCTTAAAAATTATTACACATATGATTGAGGGGGAGCATAAACATTTTATTTTTGTCTTATTTAAAATCATAATCTGAAGAATTTTGTCATCATCAAAAAGGGGGAGATTGTTGAGACAAAATCTCTCAAATGATTTTAATGATAACAAAATTACTTAAGAGATTATGATTGTGGTTAATGACTAACATGTGCTCTTGAGTGTATTCATATAAGATAATAGGTTATTAATCATTAAGGCAAAAAGAAGGAAAAAGTAATTCTGGCCTGAGGATGGAAAACATTATCTAATTATCATGATGTCATTTGTATGATTAGAATCATGTTATTTCAACACTTTGGCATACATTTAGGGGGAGTAATGATTTTTAGTTTTAAAAATTATTACACATATAATTGAGGGGGAGCATAAACATTTTATCTTTGTCTTATTTAAAATCATAATCTGAAGAATTTTGTCATCATCAAAAAGGGGGAGATTGTTGAGACAAAATCTCTCAAATGATTTTAATGATAACAAAATTACTTAAGAGATTATGATTGTGGTTAATGACTAACATGTGCTCTTGAGTGTATTCATATAAGATAATAGGTTATTAATTATTAAGGCAAAAAGAAGGAAAATATGATTCTAGCCTGAGGATGGAAAACCATGTGAGGATGGCATATGATCAAGATGAACCATGTGAGGATGGGCTGCAAAGTGCAAAATCTCCAGATTTGGCAAAGTTGTGATCTCACCAGTACAAATGCTTTTATTCATTAAAGAAATATATAAC
>NC_021166.2:27030795-27046945 GCF_000331145.2 Cicer arietinum
CACATGGTCAAAGAAACAGCTTTGCACTCTTGATAAAAGAGAATAGACAAAGACATCTCAAGATCAAGTTTCAAGGAAGTTGGCCTGCATACGTGAGGATGGGTTCTGCCTGGCCTAACAAGCTGAATGGTAGTTCTGTAATTATGATGAAAAACCTTGGATCTTTTGTTATGAGTTCCAACGGTCATCAAAGAGCTTGGACCTCTATAAAATGCATCAAGCTCTTCATCATAAGACATATAACACAATTGCATAAAAAGATCAAGCATCTTAAAGCTATCAAGAGCAAATTCACATCATCACTTCATACTTTCTTTGATCTTACACTATATCTTTGTATATCCTTTGAGAAAGTATTTAGTATCAATCACTCTCATACTACTTTGTAATTTCCTTGTGAGTGAAGCTTGGAAATATTTGAAAATTGATTGTAAGCTTGGTGAAGCTAAAGAATACACAGTTTGTAATCATCCTCAGCGTGAGGTTGATCAGTTTGAAAGTTAGTGAAATCTCACAAGGGTGTGAGGACTAGACGTAGCCATCTTTGGGTGAACCAGTATAAAGTTGTGTGTGTCTCTCTCATATTCTTCTTTTACTCTTTTGCTTAAGTTAAAACTAAAGGGTTGAAAAAAATCCATCCTCAGTGAGAGGATAGTTTTACAATCTCTTGAAAATTATTTTTAACAGCAAAATCCATATTCAACCCCCCTTCTAGTGATATTTAGCTACATCAGTACCCTTGGTGATAAGGGGAACCAGGATAATATCTTTGTGTTCTTTATTTTTCTGCCATTTATCTTTTCCATACACTATCTTAAATCAGAAAAATCAAACACTAAATCTCTAAAAACAACAAACTTTCTAAACACCTAATTCACCCCCACTCTTAGGCGCACTTCTGTATTTACAAGTATATTATAAAATAATATGATAGTATAGTATAATAAGGATATATGATTGAATATATGTAAAAAGTTAAATGTATAAAATATTAATATGTGAATTAAAGTTGTGAGATTTTACATGTGCTTTTAAGAGTTACACTATTGAAATAAAAAAATATGTGATTTATTTTAAGATAATGTGGTATAATGGTCCTCACTTAAAGAATTAATGTTGAGTTGCACTATTGGAGATACTCTTATAAGAAAAACTTAAAAAGATAAAATTGTTGCAAAGAAAAAAGAGTGCGTTGTAGTTAACCAACAAAAGTATATATACTAGACCCGTAACCTCTACATTCTTTTTTCCTTCACCAAGGTTTAATCCGTTTGGATTTTCAATGGAATGTTTGTAATGAGACATATGTTGTTTTCGCATTTGGCTATTTACGTTGGATTTTGGTCTAGTCCACACATTTTTGTGTAAATTTTCATTTTTCTTATTGAATGAACTTTTAGGATGTTTCAAATGATACGTAATTATTTTGATGTGTCAACCTAACTTAGATGTCTTGACAATCATGTGATGTTTTTGCATTTTATTTCTTTTCCTAAAAAAATGAATTATGGTGATTAAACTCATAAATATTATTGGTTTACAATATAATTAGGAAGACTTCAAGTATTATACCATCTCCAAGATATAACAGTTCAATCACTATAATAAAAAAATTCAGATCAAGATTATAATAGAGAATATTTGGTTTTTGTACCTTTCTTTGTTCAAGATAAATAACACAAAAGTCAAGTCTTGCCCACTCTATTTTCTATCAAACTCTTGATCCCACACTCTTGATTTTTTATCTCAACAATGATGTTTCTGTTGGGTTCAAGTGTGAGTGGTTAAATCTCACATCGACTAAGAATGACCTAAATATTGGATATATAAGATAAGTGATCTATATATCCAATGCCTTAAGGTTTTGGATGGATAAATTGTGTACAAGTCTCATGTGGTTCTGGAACATTTAGCTCGTTGTTACTCTCGTACTCTCGAACTCCCCAACCAATAGTTTTCCCGATTTCCCCTATTTCTTGCTTGTAGCCTCATTTCCTGTTACACATTGTGCTTTACGTTTCATTCAATTTCACCGACCTCCTTCATATGCCAACAAGGATCATTATATGGATAGCCAAATAACAATTCTTAATAAAAAAAAAAAAACCATGCCCATGAAAATGAATAAAAGACCCAACAAGGATAAAAAAGCCAAAAATATTTTATGATTTATGAGTCACACTCCCTCAACCTCCATCTTGATTCCATGTCAAAGAAGACGATCAGACAAAACACCAATTATTGTTGCTCCCTCCAAAAACCGGAATTGGATTTTATGAGAAATGATGAAGTTCAAATGATTCTTGAACCTTGAACTAGGAATAAAATTATAGTTTCACACGTCCCTGTGTAATTCATTCATCATCTATCATCTTATCGATCCAAATGACTTTTCCACCTTGAGTTGTCTTAGACTCCAACTCATGATCAAACGGATCCACAAAATCCATAAGAATTCTTATTGAACAGTACTTTACTACAATTGAGAACATATCAATGTATCAATGTAGTTAGTCCCATCAATATGACTTTCCTTTCTCTTTGTAGCCTATTTAAATACCACCGACTCTTAGTTTGTGGTTTCTCCAACCACGTTTAGAGCATAGCAGACACGACCCTCGTCATTCCCATACCTCTTGGGAAGTACAATCTTCCTCTTAGTCGTACCTTTTGCCAACTAGTAGTCTAACTCTACTAATGGTTGAACTATTGTTGCCACTAGTATGAGACTATAGCCTAACAACTCTAGCCTCAAGCTTTTCCTATTTGACATGAGCAAACTCTAAAGCCCTAGATATCCTCAAATTAGAGTCGTCTGTTGGTTTTCTACTCCATACTCAATAGTTGAAAAATGCCATTTGTTAATCAAATACACTACATGACTTGCAGCTTTACCCCATAAAGGACATTTGCATCTTTATTATTTTTGTCCTAATGTCTTATTGACAGAACATTTAATTCTAAATTAACTCTTAATTCTTAGTGAATTTAATATTAGAATTAAACTTTACAGTACAAGAATTCTCTTATTAAACTATTTTTTCTACAGATAATTCAATTGATTTCATGGCCTGCATATATCCTTAGACTACAATATCATGAATTTCTTATCTCAAGCATTCATAAAGTCCACTTGCGTTTGAAAATAAGAATAGTAAAACCGTTTTAAGTTGATCAAGTAGTAAAAAACATTAAGCACATATATGAGAAAAATAATTCAATAAACTCATTCATATGACTAGAAATAAAATCAGAAATATAAGGGTTTCATCTTGTTTCACTTCTCCCTAACACATAGGGTTTAATTACTCACGATAAAGATACAAAAGATAGAGGGTATTTACCATCTATTTTATCTTATTTTGTAATTTTGATTTCAACTTCTTCTTATTCATTCATTTATTTATGATATTTGCAGAATTAATCATGAGATAAAATAAGTCAAATTGGTCAAATCTATTAAGTTTTCAGTGCAAAAAAATATCAAGTTTAACATTCCAATTAATGAGTACAAGAAGGAGGTTTGCTGCATACTTCAAATGTTGAATTTTATGATAACAAAATGTTGGCAAGGGAGAAAGTTGTTGCCAAAGAAAAGGTTGTTGCAAAAACTTAGGATCTTTTTTGTTAGGAGAGGAAAAAAAAAATTAGAACAGGAGAAGAGAAAAATGAAAGAAAGAGATAATAGGGAGAAACAAGTTGTAAACTTAAGAGTAATTAGAGATGGAGTAAAGTGTCTCACATATTGAAGCAAAAAAAGCATACTCTTTTGAGGGTTTTTATTTCTTTTTTCTTTAATTGATAAACACTCCTATTATTTATTTTATTTTATATGTGTCAATGAGTAACTAAGCTCTCTTCGAAGATCTTTGGTGAATCTTGTGATTAAGATGTCTTTTTACTATATGTATTATTTTTAAATTCTAGTTTTATTTTATATATGTGTTATTTATCTCAATTAAATTATTATATTGCTTTTATTTACATGTTTGGTATGACCAACGTTTGCATGCCTTAATCAATTAATTGACTAGTGACCAGCTATAATTAATTTGTAGATATATAGAATAAATTGAGATTAGGATTCTTGTGTGATAAAACATAGAAACTAATCTTTCAATCATTCAACATCTTGATTCTTTATGCTTTCTCTTAATTATATTTTTTTTTATGATCAATCAAAGAATTAATTTAAGAAAAATAATAGTTTTAAAGAGGGATTGATAATTGAGAAATTGAATAAGAATTTATATAAAACTAAGACTTATTTATTGATATTACAAGTGAAACCATGACCTAGGTTTACTTTCCATTAATTTAAAGTTGCGTTGTTATATACTCTTGTTTTACCTTTTCGTTATAACTTTTATGTTATTGTTACGTTTTTGTTATCGCTAACCAACAATAATTCTCATTAGTCTAAATGATAAAAAAAATCTTGATTAATTTGATAGTTGTTAAATTAATCTATGTGGATATGATAATCTTATATATTACAATTTGGTAAATCCGTACACTTGCAAAATTTTGCACAACAAATAACTTTTTAAGTTAACTAATGATTAAAGATAAATAAGACTAAAAACAATGAAAATATGTATATGATGAAGGTTTATCATTCTTCTAGAAAAATCATCAATCATAGTAACAAAATATGGACCCTTCCATGAGCCATCACCCTTGAAGAACCCCAAAGATTCAAGTGAACATACTCAAAAGATTTTCTAGAAACATGCATACCACTTCCAAAATTAACTTTATGTTATAACATACTAGACAGTTATAGTTTATCCAGTTATAGTTAATTAACTGCCTAGTATGCAATAATAACAAAATTATAGTTTATCCAATTTATTACCATTCAACGAATTTTATTTTTCAACCTCAACTAAACCTTTTTCACTAACATGTTCTAGTCTCATATACCATAACTTTGTTTTATCATGTGCTGTTAGATTAGTTACCGATGCATGCGCAACAATAGTTGAACCATAAAAAAATATATAAACCATGTTTTTTAGTTCCCTTAGCTATTATTAATGCACCATTAGAAATCTTTAGCATGACATGTTCAATTCTAGTATTGTATCCTAATCCATCAAACATGGTTATAGACAAAAGACTTCTTTTAATTTTAGGAACATATATACCTCACACACCTTGCAATAGAAGTACATGATTATCAAACATCCTTAAGCTTATGAAACACATACCTTGTACCTTGCAAAGTAGCACCACCCCCACTTTCTTTTAATTCGAAGGTCTAGAAGTAATCCATCGTTGGTCACATGTGATAAGAACACCTGAAATCCATCAGCCAATTGTTTTCCTCTTATGAACCTAATGCCACTAACACATCCACAATCTCATAACCATCTCAAAACAATTGCCACATTCGTAGAGTCTACGATTCCTCTTAACTCATTGCCCCCTTTTCCGGACAATTCTTCTTGAAGTGACTTACTTTATGACAAATATAACAATGGTACTCTTTCTTTGTGTTGCTCTTTGATTTTGAAAGAGACTTTTTCCCCTTTGATCCCTTCTTCTCGCTTTTCCCCCTTGAGATGTTGAAGCATTCACTATTATCCTCAATTTTGACATCTTGTTGCTTTTGAAGCTTTTAGTCCTAATTGAGGTTTGAATTTCATCCAAAATTATGGTTTGCCTTTTTCCATATAAAATATCATCCTTGAAATACTAAAAGGACTTAGGTAGAGAGTTGAGTAGGAGTAAAGGTTTATCTTAATCATCATGCTTCACATCAATGTTTTTCAAGTTGTCAAGAGTTTTATTAAAATCCACTAATTGCTAAAGAATCAATTTTGACTCCCTCATTTAAATGAGTAGAGTTATTTCTTCAATCATATTTTATGAGATAAATAATTTTTAATTTATAGAAACTACAATTTAATCCACATAGTGGCTGCGGTTTTCTTCCCTTAGTGGCTTATATCCAATACACCAAATAATTGTACTTCTTTCCTTATTAATCACATCTTTCTTTTTCCTTTTGAGAAATTCTTTTAGGAATTTGTGCCTCTCCTGACAATGCATCTGCACTATTAACAATGAAAAGAAGAAGAAGAGAGACAACCACTTCAGGGTTTCATAACATAGAATGAACCAAACTTGAGTTAATAGGGTTACAATGAGTATATATATAAAAGAATAGAAATGTCTAAAATACCCTTACTACTAATATATAATAATATTATCTAACATCTCCCTTCAAACTCACGATGCATTAACATGGAGTGTCGAGAGTTTGTCAACTAAAAAATGGAAACGTTTAATGGAATGCATCTTTGTGAACAAATCAGCAGTCTGTAAAGAAGAAGATACAAACGGTAGAGTAATGGTTCCATGCTGAAGATGATGACGAGTAAGATGACAATCAATCTCAATGTATTTGGTGCGCTCATGAAAGACCGAGTTGTGAGCAATTTGAATAGTACTTTTGTTATCGCAGTGCATCAGAGTTGGCTCAGAAAGAGAGATACCTATATTAGACAAAAGTCAACGCAACCAAATTATTTCAGCGGTAGTGGATGCCATAGCACGATACTCAGCTTCTATAGAGGAGCGAGAGACAATGTCTTGTTTCTTACTCTTCTAAGAAATAAGAGAGTCTCCAAGAAAGATACAAAACTCTGTGGTGGATTTACGATCTGTGGTGTCACCAGCCTAATCAGCATCAGAATAAGCTTGTAACTCTAATGAGGATGACGATGAAAATAGAAGACTTTGAAATTGATTTCCTCGAAGATAACGAAGAATCCGAATAACTGATGCCCAATGTACTGTAGTGGGAGAGATAACAAATTGACTAACAACATGAACAACATAAGCAATGTCAGGTCTGGTAATCGTAAGGTACACTAAGCTGCCAACCAAAGTACGATACAAAGTGGAATCTGGTAAAGGAACACCATACGAGGAAGCATATTTCACATTTAACTCAAGAGGAGTATTTGTTGTTCTAGTATAAAAAAGACGAGTCTGATCAAGAATGTTGACAATATACTTGAATTGAGAAAAAAGGTACCCTCTAGGAGAGTAGGCAACTTCAATCTCCAAGAAATAGCGAAGAGTTCCCAAGTCCTTCATCTCAAACTGTTTGACTAACTGCAATTTCAACTCATTGATTCCACTAACATCATCACCTGTAATAATCATATCATCAACATATAGAGAAAGTATAATGAGACCATAAGTGGTGGACCTTACAAACAATGCAGAATCATGTTCACTAGAGCGGAAACCAAGAGAAGTGATCACAGTAGAGAATTTCTCAAACCAAGCTCGAGGAGCCTGTTTAAGACCATATAGAGCATTTTCTTAACTTACATACTTCCCCTTGATTATGAGAAACTCCTTGTGGAGGGACCATATAGACTTCTTCATGAAGCTAACCATTTAAAAAAGCATTTTTGACATCCATTTGAGAAATATGCCATTGACGAATAGATGCAACTGCAATAAGAGTACGAGTAGTGGTCATCTTGGTTACAGGAGCAAAAGTTTCTTCATAATCCATATCATATTGTTGAGAGAAACCCTTAGCAACAAGAGGTGCTTTGTAGCGCTCAACTGACCCATCAGACTTAGTTTCGATCTTTGTATATCCAACGAGATCCAATATCACGTTTTCCAGGAGGAAGAGGTACTAATTCCCAAATATTGGTTTTGTGCAATGCAGATAGTTCTTCTGCCATAGCCTGCTGTCAAAGAGGATCAAGAACAACCTCATTATAGGAAGAGGGCTCAGACAAACTGTGAATAGAGGTTAAGAAAGAAACAAACGAAGAGGGGTAACGAGGAGGATCAACAATCGCAGGAGGTGGTTGGACAGCGGGGGGGACAAGATGAATGTCATCATGTGGAGTATTAGTATTTGTACTACAATTCTCAACATTATAATCACTAGAAGCATAATCATTAGGACCAAACGGATCAATATGGATTAGTTCAGAACTCTTAGAAATCTGAGAATCAAATGAAATAGAGTAAAAAGGGATGTGCTCAAGAAAAACAACATTACGGGATATATAAAGTTTTCTTGCATGGGGATCATAACAACGATAACCCTTTTGACCATCCCCATAACCATGAAAAACACACATGGTTGAACGAGAAGACAATTTACTGCGCTCTACTTGAGAGCGAAGAACAAAACAAGTAGAACCAAAAACTTTCAAAGAATAGTAATCAGGGGTAGGAGAATACAATTTTTCAAAGGAATGCAAACTTGATATGATAGAGGATGGAATTCTATTAATAGCATGAACAGTAGTAAGAACTGCTTCTCCCCAAAACTCACTAGGAACTAAAGCAAACAATAAAAGGAAACGAGCAGTCTCTATAATATGACGGTGTTTCCTTTCAGCAACTCCATTTTGTTGAGGAGTATCAGTACAAGATGTTTGGTGGAGGGTGTCATCATAAGCAAGTAATTCAGAAAATTAATTAGAGGTATATTCACTACCTAAATCACAACGAAAGCACTTTATAACAGAATTATGTTTAATTTTGACCATTGCACGAAATATATGATAAATGTCAAAAAATTCAGACCGATTTTTCATAAAATAAACCCAACAATAACGAGTGTAATCATCAATAAACGAAACATAATATCTAGATCCACCTTTGGTGAAAACCGGTGATGGACCCCAAACATTAGAGTGAACTAAATCAAAGGGCGCATATGAAACCGAAACACTTTTACTAAATGGAAAACTTGGAAGTTTAGCAAGTTTACAACAACAACAATCTGAGATATCACATATTTATAACTTTCCTAAGGCTCCAGTAGAAGCCAAATATTTGAATCTAGAAGCAGAAACATGTCCAAGGCGAGAATGTCATAAATAAAAACTAGAAGATAAGGAATTCAAGCGAAAACTAGATAATAAGTCAGCAGTAGTTGTTAAAGCTGTAGTATCTGGGAGTCGCAGGCCATCCAATTTATTTAAATAGGTCAGACTCAAACTTATAAAAAAGTCTATTAGGCCTGACAGGTCGACATATATATATATATATTATTTACTCCATTTTCCATTTTTTTTCTTCTAATTTCCATTGGCCTATTGCACATCAGGTATATGTAAGCAACATTATTGATAAAAAGCAATATTATTTATTGGTTACTTTTATATTTTATAAAAATCAATACTACTTATTTGTTATCTTTATATATATTATTAGTATATAAAGCTTGAAAATCCTAATTGTTTATTATTATTGAATATGAGTTTGTTTGAGAGGATTTGTTTAGAGGTAATAATCTGAGTTTGTTTGAGAGTATTTGTTTGACAAATAATAATAAGCGCGTTTCAATAACAAAATTATTCTTTTGAATCAAAAATCATTTTTTAGGGTTTAAAGGGTGTTTGTTTCTAATTTTTAAAAAATCATTTTGTTTAGAAAAATCATTTTTATTTAATATATATATATATATATATATTGTATACAAACAATTCCTTGATTACTATATGATTTTTTTTAAGAGAATATATTTGAGAGGTAATAAGTTGAGTTTGTTTGAGAGGATGTCTTTGATAGGTAATAGTGAGTTATTCTTTTAAATCAAAAATAATTTTTTAGGGTTTAAAGGGTGTTTGTTTCAGTTTTTAAAAAAATCACTTTGTTAGAAAAATCATTTTTTATTTAATAGCATGAAATGTAAAATTTTGTCTAAGATGGCTGCTGATGTTCTAACTATTCCAATCTCAACTGTGGCATCTGAGTCCACACTTAGTGCAGGAGGTAGAGTTATTGATGAATTTCGCTCTAAATTAAACGAAGAATCTGTTGAAGCTCTAATTTGTGGCGGAGATTGGTTTCGTCATAAGTATAATGTGAAGAAAAAATCAAAGGTTAATATTTTTTTATCAAGTAGTATTTATTCATTTTTTTAAAATTTGCTCATTTATTTATTTATTACTTTTTAGTTCAGTGTCTAACATATATGTATTTTTTCTTTTGTTTTTGATGGTTGATAAACAAGAGATACAAATCACCTCGAAGATTTGATATCATTTTTTTGTCATTCATTGGACTTTGAATGTGTTTTGTTGGATGATATGTGTAACTGTTTATGGGGTTCATTTTATTTTATTTGTAATTTTTGAAGGACTTTTTAGAGTTTGTTAATTATGAATTCATTTTTTTTTTATTGGAAGGTTGTTGCATTACAAACTTGTTAGTTATTATTTTATTAGATTTGATTATAATTTTATTAGTTTTCCTTGTATATAAAGGCCTAATTTAGCCTATTTAAAAAAATATAAAATATAACATTTAAATATTTTAATGTGAATAAAGCTTTTAAATAGGCTTACAGGTCAGATCATGATAGGTCGTAGGCCAGGCTCAGGCCGAAAAAAAAGCCTATGATAGGCAGTAGGCCAGACTTATGCCTAAAATATTCATCGTAGGTCAGGCTCAAGCCTTTCAAAGCCTGACCTGGCCTGACCTATTCCCACCCCTATCAGCAGTCATAACTGACACAGACGAGACATGTTTCACAGACACAAGATTTATCATCGTATGTCATATGATGAGATGCTCCCGAATCAAGAATCCATATGGAAGGAGATATACCTGACATACTAGAGGAGGAAGAGGTGGCATAAATGGCATGTGATTGAGTGGCAAGAAGTTTTTAAAGCTGCTCTGCAATATCAAATATTTGGGAAGCAGTCTTAGATGAGTATACAGAACCAGAACTAAAGCCAATGGTAAGAGGAGCAGAAGCAACAACATTGGACGATGGCCCCCTAAAATTCTTTTTATGTGCTCTCCCCAATTTCGGACAATTTGGTTTCCAATGTGCTTGAAGAGAATCATCCTTAGCACCAGACATAACAAATAATGACAGGAAAATACGACAAACACAATCACTGAGACAAAATAAATTAGGGATAATCTGATATTGTGCGAGCACGATTTCTCCTCCTCTAGACGCTGTTTCGCCGATCCGACCGTTGAAGACGAAGACCGGAAAGTTGCGAACATGTTGTCCAAAAATCAGCCCGATCCAACGGTTAATAAATGCGCAATCGATGTTTTTGTGAGACTGATTTAACAAAATCGGGAATAGGGTTACTCTTCTATTTTCTCTTTTGGTGGTTGCCTTTCCTATCAAAATCGTTTCTCTCTTCTTTATAGTAGATCCCAAAATCAACTAAAGCTCTTTGATACCATGTTAACAATGAAAAGAGGAAGAAGAGAGACAACCACTCTAGGGTTTCATAACATATAATGAACCAAACTTGAGTTAATAGGGTTACAATGAGTATATATATAAAAGAATAGAAATGTCTAAAATACCCTTACTACTAATATATAATAACATTATCTAACATCTTGTCTTATTAATCACATCTTTCTTTTTCCTTTTGCGAAAAAATTGTAGGAATTTGTGCCTCTCCTGACAACGCATTTGCACATCCTTGTTTTGTCAAAATTGCTTCCAATTAATCATCTATAAATCGAAATCGTTATTTACAGATAATTTCTTGATGTCAAAATTTGTAGCCATGGTGCCAAATTAATTCCCAGAGACGACACCACTTGTTAGTTCACAAAACAATTAGGAAAACCTCAAGAATTATACTATCTCCGAAAAGATTACATATGTGACGTGTAGTGATATTTTTTGTCTTGATTCATTTTAGTTGATAAAATATTAGTTGAATTATTTAATTAAAATAGAATTTATAAAAATTGTATTGTTTATTAGTTTTATTTTGGACAAAATAAGTATTCGGCATAAGAGATAGTAGAGTTATTGAGATCCAGTTCTCATGTATCAGTGTTCTTGCTTGAAATATTTTTGGTCCATCCATCTTTAGTATAAAAAAAATGTGACTTACCTCATTTCTTTTACTCTCCTTCATAACAAGATTTTATGACAATTCATGGTTTTGTCTTAACATAATGTAGACTTTATGTCTTTGTCTCAATCAATTAAGAGACCAATGTATATTCCCTCATTATTAACACCTTTAATTCATTTTTGAAAGGAAAATTATAAATTTAATTATGTGTCTTATCTTTTAGTGCAATTAAGAAAGGACCAAAAAAAAAAAGATTTTCTCCTTTGTTATATCTCATTCTTTCCTATCTCTTAAACCAAGATTATAATTTTATTTTAATTGTCTACAAAAAGAATCATAGGCAATATTTGGTGTCATAACTATTAGCAGAAACAAAATTAGAAGGTAGTCTACACATTTTCTTATTCTATTTCCATACATTTTTTTTGTTTTCTTCTAAGTTCTCAAATTTTCCATCACAAACAAACGAAAGAAAACCAGATACAAACATAGTCCCCTTCCTTTTTCTTTTTTTCTTACACCATCATTATCATCATTATTATCGCCAAGTTGAATTACAATTTTCTTTCTTCTTTTAATATCATCTCAAGTAAAGTTTCGACATTTGTCTTGTTCTTTGATTTGTGGGGCTCAGAATGTGTTGCTAGGAAATGAAGTATCTAACATAAGGGATTTTCACCCATGCAACGTTAGACTAGATATTAAATTAGTGGTATGTAAGATATTGATATGATGTTTTGATGTCGTAAAAGAAAAAAGCTTGATTTTATGTTTGTCAAAAGGAGTTTCACTATATTGTTTTGATTTTTTGAGTAATATGTTTGTCTTGATGAACTTAACTATAAAGTTCTATTTTTATTATTATAACATCATAAATATACTTGTTGTGAAAATGTTTGATGTAAAATTGTGATTTTTGTGTTGTTTTGGTTTAAGTTTATTATAAAGTTATGATTTTTATTATGATATCATGAGTAATATGTTTGTTATGATGCATTTGATTTAAAGTTTCGATTTTTGTTCTATTTAATTTCAATGTTTTGATTTTTCTGAACACTACACGAGTCTTGAGGAAATTGATGAAAAATTTTAATTTTTAATTATTATAACATGATTAAGTTGATTATTATGCTTAAATAATTAATAATGGGAGAAATTTTATCTTAGAAGTAATAAATTTTCTATTTGTATGTGTTTTTCGTGATTTAAGTTTTAATGTCTATCAATAACACGTAACTAATCCAATTTTATAGTTTACAAAATGAAAGGTGTGATTTTGAGACATTTATTAATATGTATATGTGTTATATATTTGGGATCGTGAAATGAACGATTCTTGATTTCAAGCATCCATGAGAATAAAATTTGATGTCATATGTGATTAAAATTTAATCTTGAATATTTTATCTTTGTAGTTACCTAAGTGACTGATAATTTGTATTTTGAACATTGTTTTCTTTGTGATTGCCTAAGTGGCTGGTGATTTGTGTGTTGAACATTGTTCTCTTTATGGTTGCCTAAGTAGCTAGTGATTTGTGTTATGAACTTTTTATCTTTGTGGTTGTCTATGGTGATTTGTGTTTTGAACATTTTATATTTTTAGTTACATAAGTGGATAGTGACATGTACCTTTTGAGCATCATTATTATTTCATGACATATCATATGCATCTTTGTGGACGCCTTAGTGGCTAGTTTAATTTTCCTCATCGATATAAGTGACTTATGTGTGGATGCCTTAGTGACTGGTTATAACCGAATTATATATTTTTAGGAGCATGCATAACTTCCATATATTTTATTGTTATTTTATTTTGATCTAATTATGTGTTCTAAGTGAGTTGCTACTTGAATTACTTAGATACATTTTATGACTTGATACATCTTTGAGAATTATTCAAAAATTAATTTCTTTAAACCTTTTATTACAAAGAGATTTTATATTTATATTTTATGGTTGTTAACTTATTATTTGATTTAATTTTTATCGTGGGATGAACTGACCACTTACACCAACATTTAGGTACTAATGATCTCAAAGAGTTGCATGAATGCTATTTGTTTGGTGCACGCGCTTGGAAAGAAGTGGGCTTTTACTTAAAAATAATTTTTGTATTGATAAAACAAATGTGGTATATTTTTAAAGTTTATTTACTTTTCATCGTTAACTTTAACTAGAAATGCGGTTCATTCCGCTAGGAAAAACTTGAAGTCGTTAATTTCAGTCAATCTTGTTTTTAAAATTCACCTAAATAAAATTTATTCTATTTTAGGTCGTAAATAAATATTTTTCTAACAATTGGAAAATTATCTTTACAAATAATAATAATAATAATAATGATAATAATATATAGAAAATTGTGTTGTGTTCTTTTACAAAAATGACAGTATTTTCTAGATAAACTTTTATTTATTATATAATGAACTACTTCTAAGAAAAAAAAAATATTGTTATTTTTAAAAGAAAATAAATATGTTTATGTAATTTCTTAGATCAAAATCTGGGGCGTTACAAGCTTCTTCGCTATAATTAAAGAGATCGGATCAAAGACTACAATAGAGAATCATTGGGTCTTGCCCCCTTTCTACGGTGACAATGTTGTCCATACTGAAGATGTTATCTAAAAGATAACATTGTTCATATTGACAACAACCAGAAAAGTGATTCACTGTGACAATAATGTTAATACAAAAAAAGATCAAATATTGTGTTGATAAATTAAATATCTTATGAAAACTCTAAAAGATCATAGTAGAGAAAAGTTATCAGAAAATTGAATATCTTATGAAAACTCTAAAAGATCATAATGTACATATTGGAAAGAATATATCAGAAAATGTCATGAACAAGAGATTCAAAATGTAATATTCTCTGTGAGAAGAGTCCTTAGATTTCTATAAATAAATCAAGTACAATTACAAGTTAGTTTAAAATGAATTGTGATACTTGAATTGATATATGATTTAAATTATAATATTTTCTCAATGAGAGTTATAATCCTAGAACAAATTTTGTGTCAAGTCAGAGACTATATTGTAACGTTATTGTAAATTGACTCATTAGTGGCTACCTTTTTTGTAAAAGGAAAGCTCGAGAGACAGACAAACACTCGGTTCCTGAAGAGCGTAAGAGGTCTTGCCATAATTGTTGTGAAGACTAAAAGGTCTCTAATGGTAGCCTAAAGAGATGGTTAAATGAATACTTGACCTAGAGAGCTACTGTACAAGCTCAACTCAAAAGACAATGGAGGTCAATTGTTGCATAGAGAAACATCATAATATTTGTTGTCCACTGAAGCATTATATTACATAGTGCTTGAAGAGGCTTGATAATACTCAATGTCTGAAGAGGCAAGTAAACAATACTGAACTTGAAGAAGCTTAGAATTAAGATCCTAACTTTAGTAGAAAAGAAAAATCTCTTTAAAGGAAGAATTAGATGTAACAAATAGTTGTGTGTTTTACTTCTCCCTTACTACAACTTGTAGTCCACATCTAGGATTTAAGACGCAAATATTTTATATTTATATTTGTTAAAATAAAACTAAGAAGTATTATCATTATCATTTTATATTTATTACAACACAACAACAAAAATAAGAAGAAAAAAAAGTTCTAATTTTTAAATTTTTCGTATAATATTATTTAGAGAAGTTAACTAAAAGAAAAGGTCTAGTTTTTCTGATACGAATAACTACAATATTATATTCATTAAAAATAACTACACCCCTCGATTTTAGAATGTTGACGTTAGATTTCGCGATTTTAGAAACTCAATTTGTTTGAAATAGTTGATGTATTGATCTACTGAGTTTAGGAACTCATTATGTTATAGAGTTTAATATGATGTTAGGGTTTTAAATTCTAGGAACTCATCACTAATTTTGTGATTTACAATGGTACTAATAGATCGATTGTTGATAATCTATTAGATGCTTGTTGGTAATCTATTATTGAATCTATTAGATTTAGAATAGAACTCATTACTAATTTGCTTCAAATAGTGTTAGAAAGATAGTATTATTAGCTTGAAGTTGTATTTAGATGTTATTTATAATTTACTTACTTTAATAAATTCAAATAAAATAATTTAAATTTTTAATATTTTATTACATAAAAATATAATATTTTAAAATAACTTATAATTTTTAAAAATATATTTTTTTATTAAGATCTAAATTTTTAGATTTTAAGCTTACAAAATCGTTCAAACCGTTCTGTTTGGACTAGTTTCTAATTCTTAAGAATTACTACTTTTCAAATTTTATCTTTTAAATTTTTGTCTTTATAATGTTGTTCGTATTA
>NC_021166.2:27046970-27048139 GCF_000331145.2 Cicer arietinum
CTTTGATAATTATATATTATGTCAATAATCACTAATTGAATTAGTGAAATTCATGATTGATATTGAGTTATTAAGCAGAGTAATTTATCACATAGTTACTTTTGGAGTCAAACGGATTCTCACCTATATATATATATATATATATATATATATATATATATATATATATATATATATAAGTGTGAGAGAGATGTGTGGTGTGTGTCAATTCATGAAAGTCTTTATAATGTTGTTTGTATTATATATATATATATAAAAGTGTGAGAGAGATGTGTAGTGTGTGTCAATTCATGAAAGTCTTCGAGCGTTAGATGGGATATTGCGGTTTGGTGGCCGTATAAAGGATAAAAAGCCAACAATCACCGATGCCGATGGGGGAGATTCTCGCTGTCTTGAAATCAAATGCAACTTTTTTGTCTTCATCTTCTATTATTTGTTTACTTCAATAATAATTGTAGTAAAAGAAAATAGGCATGATATATCCAAAAAAACACGCATTATTTTAACCCTGAATGACTTGTTTAGTTCCCATTCAAATGACTTGTTTAGTTCCCATTCAAATCAACAATACAAATTCTTGGAGATAATGGTACAGCAATAAGACAAGAACACAGATATTTTGTGTTTGTTTCAATCCAGAAAACACAGTCTTGAGAATACCTCTCCCAAGCCGAGGCACATTGTGCTAAACAACAAAAACGTGAGAATTCAAGTGATCAGCGAAAACAGATATGAGAAAATCTTTTTTTGACATTTTGATTTAAATTGACAAAAATCCTGTAACTTTCATTTCACAATTTTTTTTGTCTATATCTTTTTTTTATTTATTTACTTGATATATTTTTATTTATTTTAAATAATTTATTCAATCTTTTTGCTAAATTCACTCTATATACCTTTCCCTCCAAAAAAGTTGAAAATTCAGTGGTCGCGGATCTTACATAAAATATCGGAGGAGTCGGGGAGCGACGAATATTAACTAAAATATTATAAAATTTCACACAATTCATACGTAGTAGACAAATTGCAAAAGTTAAAATTTCAATTCTCACAAGTTTTACAATTTTCACATGTCACACAATTTTCACAAGTATATATATATATATAAATTAAAAAATACATGGGATGTCTGGCCCCTGCCCCGCCCCCAAGAAGATCCGCCACTAAAA
>NC_021166.2:27050828-27080134 GCF_000331145.2 Cicer arietinum
AATATATATATATATATATATATATATATATATAACAAAACATAACAGATCATGTGTAAAAAATGCCTGAGACAACGTAGATGGCCGCACAGTACATAGAGGATATTAGGGTTCCCAACGTATATAATTATTTGAAAGATGTAGAGGATATGAGGGTTTCCAACGTATATAATTATTTGAAAGATGTAGTTTACAGCGCTTGTGAAAAAAATGCTGTAATAGGTAGTTAAATTCAATGAAAGCGCATGTATTTTACAGCGCTTGTGCAAAAAGCGCTGTATTAGGTAGTTCAAATATTTGGAAGCGCATGTGTTTACAGCGCTTGTGAAAAAGCCTTATAACGTTATGCGCAAACGTTATATGACCTACAACAACGCTTGTTTTACAGCGCTTGTGAACAAAAGCGCTGTAAAAGGCTCCGTTATTTTTAAAATATATTTACAACAGCGCTTGTGTTGAGCAAGCGCTGTAAAATGGGTGTTGTTATATGTCATTTTTGGCGTAGTGTATTCACAAAAAAGTAAAAAATAAATAATATATATTTCAAAAATAATTAAATAATATTTATATTTTGTGTATATATCCAAATAATATATATTCGGGGTTGTGCCATATAAATATTTCTCCAAAAATAGAGTGTTGGAGATTTCGAACGGGGCAACAGAAAATGACATATACCATTGTTAAAAGATTGAGAAAACGTTATTCCCTATATAAAGGATTATTCTTAGTATTATACTTTTAAAATAAATACATATAATATACACACACAAAAAATGCATAAATACATGATTTTGTTATAAAGAAATTCTAACAAATGCATTTAAAATTTGTGTAATTCATATTTTAAAATTATAAAAGTGATATTTTTATTCAAAAGTTGTTTTTTATTTTCTTTTTGGGTTGCTCATTAAGTGTCTTAAAGACTTATTATCATGATCCAGTATTATAAAATTAACTAAAATCAAAGTAAGATATAAAAAAAAAAAAACAACAACAACAATAATATATTCTTTGTATGTGTACTTTATAATTACACACTACTTCTGTTTATATTCTATTTATATGTCATAAGTCATATACTTACAAAGATTTTAAGAATATAATATAATATGTCATTAATATAAAAAGTTAATGAATACTACCAAAGTATAAAAGTTATTTAATCATAAAAGTTATAGATCAACTATAAAATATGAAAATTTAGGGAAAATAGAAGTCTACGAATATTCATAACACTCCTCCTTCATGGTAAATAAGAATATGCCTCATTAAAATTTTAGAAAAAAATTGAAGTGAAGAAAAAAGAATACATTATTTATGAGAGAACTGTCTGGTTAAAAATCTTTACAAGGAAAAAAAATGCAGCATATAATTATTTCTCTCCTTCATGTAGACAACAATCTTTGAAACGATGATGATCAACTCTTGCTAAGAGCGTTGATTGACGGTGACTTTGTAAAATGATTTTCTCTTATTCATGTATTATAATCTTCTTCAAAATATAAGTGCACACGAAATTATTTCCATATAATCGTTGCAATATTATTTTCTAGAAGAAAATCCACAAATATCTTGTATTTGTTGAATCAAAGACTTTGACCAAAACAAATTCTTGACTTGCTTCATATAGTGCTAAATTTTTTTCATTATTTGTTGTAGTTTGTTTCACATGTCTCTTTGAAATCGCTGTAGTTTCTTGTGTAAACAAATATCTTGTTTGTGATCTATACCATTATGATAATTAAACAAATAATTTACATCTCTAATATAGCAAAATATATATTTGATCTTGTTCCAAAGAAGTTTATCCATCTAATAAATTAACAACAAATGATATTTAACAACAAATTAATAACTAGCAAGATAATTTAGTATTTAATTGCATTTATATATGGTACTTCATGATTAAGTAGTAATCATCATTTTCTTGAGCTTTAGAAAGAGAAAGAGATTTTTCACAATTGGTAACCTTACAACATTTAGAGTTTACAATTAATTTGACTTGTTCGTGTATCACTATTTTAGAACTTTTGCTTTATAAACTTCATAATTTACAAAAAATATTCTTCAAATAATTATTTTGTAGTCTCAAGTAAATCTTTGTCTTTGCTTGATATTTCTTCTCAAAATATTTCAAGTGATATAATTTTCATATTCCTCATTTAGAAAATTTTCACACAAGAATATTACACAAATGTTCATCTAGATTGTTTGAGCACATACAAAGACTTATTCATTTTGATCAAGTCATCTATTCAATAGTTTGAATTATTTGTCTCACGAAAAATAAATCATTTAGGGAGTTTCATATAATCATCACTCTCAAGTAAGCACAAATTTGAACATATTTTTCATATAAATTGAGTCTTCTATGGCTACTAAACTTAATCAAGTGTGAAAAAGTTATTGAATTCAATTCAGGTGAATATGTTTCTTCAAAATCAATAGTAGACTTTTATCAATACAGTTGAGTATATGTATTTCAATATTTTCATTTTTTTTCGAGGGAAAATCATTCATATCTAATTAGCTTCACATTGACTTCAAGTCCAAAATAGACTTTAATCCAAGATCTTCATTATCATTTATCACATACAATGCTAAATTATAATGCAAAAATATTGTCAACGTTGACTTTCTTTTGATTCCATCATATTCGATCTACGATATAATTTATTGAGATCCATATACTTTTATAAGTTTCATGTATCTTATCAGTTCTTCTAGAGTTGAAAATCAATTATATCAAATTACTTTTTTGAAATATTCATATCTTCATTTGGGCCATTTTCTGCTCATTTCTTTGTTCGATGATTTTTATATTTCAAACCGACAAATATACCACGCTTTGTGCATGGATGATATTAATTTGCAATGATACATTTTCCAACAAGGACTTAAATTTTGATTAAAACATTTGCAACTGATAATTGGTTTTTCTAAACTTTACAAATGAGTTTTCTTTTGAACTTTTGGTTCACACTAGTTTGTACAAGGATCAAGATGATATAATAATATATTTCAATAATCATTTTTAATTGTTTATTCTCTCCCTTAATATAAGCTCATTTATAAATATGTCTCCAATTTATTAGCACAATATACTCTGATATAAATAGATATTTCATATCCAATATGTATTCTCAATATATTTTTTTTTATAACTCGTCTTAGTGCATTATATTGGAGCAATTGAAACATACACATCACATCAAAAGAATATCTTAGATGGAGAATATTAGGTTATCAACCCAAAATTGGTTATAAATTAAGGGGAGGACTATAACAACGTGTTGCCTTGATGCGAATCAATATCTCAACATACAAGATTGAATGTTCCCAAAGTAGAATTTAGAAGTTATGATTTCATAAGTATTTGTCATACAATTAACTTTAGACGTCTAAAAATGGATTTTCAAGTCCACTTTTTTGTATGAATATATGATACACAATGTTCAATATCAAATCCAATATATTCACTACTTTTCAAATTCTTTTCTAGATATTTATGAAAGTTGACTCTTAGTCAAATTAGTTGACACAAAAATCTCAAAAACTTCTAGTTGTGAGTTGATAACAAACTTACATGACACCATTTGGTCTATGATCGGTGTATTAATTCACATATATAACCTCATATATAACCTCATATATATTTTAGAAATGTGAGAGACTCATTCCCTCAAATTGTCAACTTCTTTTAGGATCTAATAACATACAAAAATTATTTGATTGAAGGATCTTCTTGCTCTTCAATTTGTGTTGACATAAGAATTTAACTATTTTTCGCATCAGGATGACCTAACAGGTATTGCCAACAACAAACTTTAATATGATTTATAAACCTTAAGTTTACAATGATATGTATTTCAATCGTTCTAATGGTTTTGAATCAATAATAAATAATAACTAGAACGTGACTCGCGTGTTGCACGTCTATGAATATATATTTGCATTTGTAGTTATTGTATTGTGAATATATTATTTTGTACAAATAAATTTAAAATATAATGATTAACTATAAAATGAGAATATTAACATTTTCAATTTATGAAAAATAAAAGGATAATGGTTTTTTTTTCATAAATTTTATTTTATCTTAATTATATATTTTTACCTTTCAATTTTTGTTTGTTTATACCATTATTGCTACGGTGAAATTAGTAATAATTATTTATTTTTGAAGAATTTTTAAGCATTTTTATGTTATAATGTTATAATATTATTTGATGCAACACAATCAAATGATTTGTCGTCATAAAATCAAAGAGTTAAAATTACAAAATAACTATCAAAGGGTGAATGAATATTTATTTGTTAATTTTTTTGTTTATATTGTGAAAAGGAGATTGTTGTGTAAATAGTAAGAAATTGAATCATTATAATACTTTTGCATTTATAATTAATTAATTTGTAAGTTTTTCTATGAAAACATGTTAGCACTCCACCAATATTAATTAACAAATATAAAATAAAATCAAACATCATTAACTTTAATTGTGAAAATAGAAACATGATTGATCAATATATATTACTTTTATATGAATGTATGAGTTTATGATTCCTTAATTGAATTATATAATAAATGTTTAGATAAGTAAATGTTATGGGTTTGAACTCCAGAGTCTAGACCTCTTATTAGTACTTTTTTTTTAATTGTTATGACTTTTAACATTTCTTAATTTTTTTATAGCTTTAACTTGACGTTCAATAAACTTTAACATTTGTATAAATTTATTGATATTTTTTATGTATGAAATTTAATGATATTTTGTACGTATGTTAGTATAACTTATGTCATACTTTATTTGCCTTTATTAAAAAATGAATTAAATGATTATATTTTTATTAAAAAGGTATAATATGTTTCGAATACAAATAACAAATTTTATTTATTAATAATTATAATGATAATGAATATAATTATTATTTTGTGAAGGAATATTAAAAGTAACATTACATGATATTTTAATTGCTTGTAACTTACATGATACTTTATTTTATTTTTACTAATTAGGCAATGAATTACAATGATTATATTGTATTAAAAAAGTAACATAACAACTTTAAGTGTTATAAAAAAAAAATACAATAATAACATTAAGAGTAATCAATTTTGCATATTATGTATAGAATTAGTGTTATATATGTATTTATTTGTTGAAATGCAATATTAATTAGTTTATTTTGAGTAATTTTATAAAACTTAAATCATTGATAAAATATTCAATAATTATCAAAATTTCAATGTTCAGCATTGAAGAATATAATATCGTTGATCAACTTTTTCATTAATAAAATAGCTAAAAAAAATTAAGTTCACATTATATTTAATTTTAATATTTGATCACGGTTGATTGATGGTGTGAAATGAATTTAGATCTTATCATATCAAATTTGTAGATATATATACAATTTTACTTACCATTTTAAGACTCGAGATAGAATGATATGTTAATAGAAAATATGTTAAGTGTGAAAGAATAAAAGAGGATTGTAAATGTCCAATTGAATTTTTTTTCTTACGTATTAATCAACTATGTACCTTGAAATGTGCACAGGTTCCCCATTTTTTCTTTAGTGCCAATAAAATGACTCAAAATAGAACACGGCATGTATGCCTAATACATGCCTAATATGTGCGAACAATTTATAGTTAGAAAAGCTCCTTACTGACGGAGAGACAAATTTTTCATGCAATGAGTACAGTAAATATGACTTCATGAAAATGAGTCTATATTTGCAACTCACCACTAAAACATTTGAGATGGAATAATATTAATATATGAAACTTTTGTCAACAACTAATCTGTAAGGGTAAGTATAATTAGAATTGGAGGAGTAGTCTTACCGAAAGTAAAAAAGAGGAAATTGAGGAGTTGTGAAAGTTGATGAGAGTGGGAGGATACTATTGTTTGTGGATTTTTGATAGAGATGTAATGAGGTATGTAAATGCAAAAGCTAAATAGAGGTATGGAAAATGTGAAATGAATTGTAGAGACTTGTAAAGCATGCCACATAAGAATATAAGCTTATGTTACATAAATGTAGTGATGTGACACATAAGTGTGTGAGGTGTCAATCAATAAAATTTAGAGTTTGTTTTAATATATATAAATAGATATCTTTCAAATAAATTTTTTTATAGAAATTTGAAAGACTTGATTTACCATTTGTATTATCACATGCGTTTATCAAAGACGACCTTTTGCATATAAATAAATGAGAACACAACATTCTTCAATAAATGAAACTAAAAAAAATCATATCTCCATATTTTATTTAAATAACTATAAATTAAATCAAAAGAAGAAAATACACTTTTATATATATATAGAATTTCATAAAAGTCATGAAGCAATGTTTTATCACTTAAAATATATCTAAAATACAAACATGTTCAAAATATATATATATATATATATATATATATATCAAATAATAGATAACTTTCATAAAGAAAATTGAATATCAATTCATATCTAACAAGAATATTTTGAAAATTTAAGATAATTAGACTAGACCACTTCAAAGATATACCACTGCACATAACTCATAAATATATCTTGATTTAATCTCACATGTATTTTTCTTTTATTAAAAAAAAGGAAAAGTTAGAACATAATTTTAGTTCTTTAGAAACTTACCATACCACTAATCCTTTGATGCTTGTTTCTCATGAAATGACATATTTATATTACACATCATCACCTTAATGTATATTATTTGTAATGTCATTATAGAATAGACCATACCAAAAATCATACTAAATGAGATTTTATCACATTCACTTATAATTCATCAATACCACATCAATGGTAATTTTATCGCTTTCACTTATAATTCATCAACATCACATCAATGGTAATCTCTAGCATACCAACTATCATAACCACAATATTGGTTATCTAACCTGGCATGTGGTGTTTATATTTTTGTTCAATAATTTCTCTTTTATTCAATAACAATTTATGATAAATCTCTCAAAATATTCTCGAAAGTTTTTCTTAATTTTACTACTTTAGGAACATATTTGAGTGTCTTAAAAATATATGTTTTTGTATTTTATTTCCTTTTATTTCTTTTAAATTAACACTAAGATAGAAAAGATCTTATATATTTCAATGACGGTTTTAATGTGTAGTTGTTGAGGAACTTAAACACAAATGTTTGTGAACAGTAAAAATACATATTTTGCAATCATACAAAGTTGATTGATGTTAAATTATCAGTTCTTCATAAACTATACCAAAATTCTCAATGATGGCCAAGAAAAAAACATACTTTGAACAATTCTATAGGGATGTTTCAATATAATTCTCCAAAAATTATATTTCAATGATCTTCATCAACAATTATAAAAAAATAATTCATTCTTTGAGCTTTAGGGATGCTTTAACTTTAAATTCTTTTTCTAACATAAATGCTTTAACTTTTAAATCCTTTAGAGATATACCATTATTACAAGATTGAGAAAACATTATTCCCCAATTATAAAGGATCATTGCTAGTTTTATACTCTTAAAACAAAATACATAATATACATTGAGAAAAATTACATAAATACACGATTGTTATAAAATCAACTAAAATAAGAGCAATATATAAAAGAAGAGAAAAAAAAATAGAACAATATAATCTTTGTATTGTGTTCTTCAAAATGTATACTTTACAATTGTACATGAATTCCATTTATAGATCACTAGTCTTATAAGTTACAAGGATCTCAAGAGTCTAATATAATACCCTATTAACGTATAAAATTAAAGAGTACTACCAAAGTGTTTAGCCATTTAATCTAAGAGTTATAGGCAGCCAACTACAAAATATTAAAATTTAGGGAAAATAGACATCAACAAATATTCATAATAATGAAAATTTAATTAAAATCTTAATTGAAGAATTGTGAATGCTGTAAAACCAATCTATGAATTAAGAGAGCTTGGATTTGTATGGTTTGAACTTAAACATAAAAGAAATATTAAACAGATTTAAATAATTTGTATTGTATTTTCAGGTTCATCCAGTCAAGTCTCTGGTTTGGTTCGTGTAGCTAATACCTCCTGATATTAGATTAGAGTGACAGAATTTAAGATAGACAAATATTCCAAATAAAGTTAGGCCGAAGCAGAACCATCTTGAAGTTGCTCAAGCTATATTATTATTAGAGTTAGAGAAGAGAAAATCATGAGTAAGAGTAGCATGGCATTTCAACAAGTCTACTTTACATCGTGAACACTCCATTTTCATACACTGATATTACAAACTACACTTGTTCGTGGTGTGGATTCACTGTTGGTGGTCCTGGTGCTATGGCGAATTGCAGACCCCTATGCTGCCCGGATTGTAGCACGAAGGCAACTTGGGTTGCGGCTAGTGCTGCAGCCTCCTGTTTCACCAAAAACATGAAACGATAAGAATATTGGTGGGACTCAATCTACATGTGTTGCAAGAGATATGAACTTTGTAGCACTGACACTTTAGATTAAAAACGTGCTTAGTGTTAGACGCGGACACAACATCAATAGATATAGTTACATTTAATGACTTCTCCGTCCGTGCCTATTTATAAGAACCTATGAAACCTTTTACGCATATTAAGAAGAGTTGATAGTGCAATTAATATGCATAATTTGTGTAAAACTATTATTAAATTACCCATTGTGTATAGATGCATTTAATGTTAATTTTTCATATTCCAAGACAATTTGGTAGTATTAATGAGGAATATATTTGGAAAAGGTGTAATTAAAAATTTGTAAAGATTCTTATATTTAAGGACAAGTAAATGTATCAAAAGAATCTTATAATTAAAGACAGAAGAGGGAGTATTATTTTCTTAAATTACAACCTGTTGTAGTGCTGTGCCTATGTGTCAAAGTCGGGTTCGTGTTTGAGGTGGAACTTCATAAGACATGAATAAAAATGGAGCAAAAACCATAATTTTAAAACTGATACTTACTTGTCTTTGCCGCCGTCTTTGCAAAATACTGATTGCCCAAGCCATGATATAGCAAGGTAAAAGAAAGCCAGCAGCACGAAGCAAGAAAAGCTGCAAATAATTAATAGTTAGTTATGTTCTCGCCACAACACACTTGAAAGCAATACAAAAACTGTATGAAGTTATAAACTACTTCAGATATAAGAAAGTCAAGTCACTTACAGAGAAAAAAGTTGATGGATCATCCTCGGCATCAGCGTCCGTGACAGAAAGTGCGTGTCTCAAGAGTAAAAGGGCCATTAACTGCACCACAAGTAGAATGAATTAGGCTTACAATGATGTCCAAGTGCTAGCATCCTAGCATAATAGTCAATGTGCATGAAGATCCTAAAGTTGATTGCAAGTGCACTTGATTCCATGAAAATGAAATGTATGCCTAAATTTCATTGCAAGTACAATTGATTTCCTCCCAATCACATTTCTAAAACCCATACATGGTTCTGAAAGTATACTCTCCGACACCCTAGTTTGTCTAAAAGTAAACTTCTGGAAGGATAAAACCTATGTTTTGCTCTCAGGCTAAAAATATAAGTGCTAAAAATATGTGCCTGTATCCAGCCTCCAATAGCAGGGCATAAAGAAAATGAATGTCTTGTGTGAACATGAATATGATTGAATTATACAAACATTTTGTTAAAAAGGACTTCAAGGTTAACGCCTTACAATTAGAGCAGCTGAACGACAAAATGCAGCTCCATTGGCATTAGAAGCAGCATATCCATCATATTCAGCTTCGAAGAATTGGCGTTCTGCCTCTGCAATTGCCAAGAGTCGAGGATCACGCAAGTCCAAAGGCGTACCAGAAATTGTCCAGCCTCCGCTGCAAATATGTTTACAACTCACCAGTGAGAAAATAAATTTCAAATAAATGTTTCCAGTAGGTTGAAACTTGAAACAGGTTGCTTATACATATAACCAACATTCTTAAGTGAAGACTTATCTAAATTGTGAAACTTCGTCTTACCCTATATCAATGGTAGTTTCTTCGGGATTTGGACGCGGTGGTGGAGCAGTATAACCAGGTTCATATGACTGAGAATTACATGCACAACAGGAGCAAATTACCATCAAAGATGAGCACAAAAGTAATATAGTTGAAGATTTTGAATAAACACTCGGAATGAGCGCATTTAGTTCAAAACAAAGATACCATAGTTAAATAATTATCATTCAATAAAGCTACACTTGATAAAACAGAATGTATGAACATTTCTTCTAATACCTACCTATACACAAGCATACAATGTTTTAAAATAAATGAATATTACATGTAAAACAAGCATACCTTATGACAAATTTCACAAGTTATGTCTCCTTTTTCGTTGCACCAACGTTGGACGCACTTTCTGTGAGCATACTGTGTAAAAAGAAAAACATAAAATCCCAAGCAGTTCATAAATTAGGAAGACAAAAATAGAGAAGACACCAATGTCTCATAAACAACAGGGTTCCCCATTACTAAGAGAGTGTTCGAGTTAACAGTTTGATTCAGCACTTAATCAATAAATACTTATCTCTAAGCATAAAAAAAATTGGGTTTATTTAAAGTTTTAATTCATATACACCTCAATGTAAAAGTTTCTTATCCTTTCAATTAATCATTAATGTCACATCATAAAATTTGTTTGACTTTAATAGTTTAATTGTAAATACTTCTAATTGATTTGTTGTTGACAATGTAAAATGTTTTTTCAGTATATCAAAATTAATAATCTTGAGAAGCTTATCGAGATCAACTTGTAAACAAACATTAATTTTTTATATTTAAGCTCTTCTAGTTATTCATGGTATAGCATAATTTGCAATAATAACGCATCTAGCATCAATGAACCTTGTTCGTTAAAATTGTAAAATAGAAGAAACAGACAAAAAGAAAAGAGCATAGCATACATCGATTGCTACAACTAAAATTTATCATATTCGGATTATTCTTCTCATCTCATGCCTTTCCACATCTATCCATCATTAATTAAGGAAAATAAAATAAAAAATAAAAGAATTCCAAATTTTTATTATTATTTTTAATTTTCAATTTTCAATTTCAATTTCAATCATCAGCAAGACATGAAATTGACGAAAAATATAAATGTACCTTAAGACTGCCGCTACATGCGCATGGAGACTCCAGATTATTAATGCTGTCCTCATCCTGACAAATGCGACATTCCGCCATCTGCAACAGCGGCTCGTCCTCGCCGCCGTCATCATCATCATCATCCTCCGGTGAAGAACTGGATGGTCCCGCTGGTGTCTCATTCACAGGCGGTAACGGCTCAGGAGCAGGCTGGGCCGGATGTTGAGCCAGAGGCTCAACCGGCATGGGCCGTACAAGACGGTCAACAAACAACACCAAATGATCGCTCATTGCCGATCAATCCTTTTTATATTAATTAATTAATTTACTCAAATTCAATCTAAATTTGAAAACAAAATTCAAAATCCCTATGAATAAAAAAAAGGAAGAATGAAAAGTGAGAAAAAAATTCGAGATCGGGCGGTGAGTCGGTGGATCCCGAGAAAATGAAGGAATCTGAGACTCACCGGAGGAAAAGGTAAGAGACAGAAGGGAGTTTATAGAGCGAGAAAGAGGGGAAGAGAGAGAGTGTGATAGAAAACTGGATTTGGCGTATATATAGGGAAGGTAAACGTTGGTGATGGTGCTGCGTTGTTTGTTTGGTTCGGTGGTGGCTTCGTGGAATTTCGTAACGTAGAAAAGGATAATATGGGCATTTCGAGACTTTTCTGTACGTTGACGTTGTTTGTTTTATTGTTGTTAGTTGCCGCGTAAACAACCCGTTCCCTTACGGGACCCACATCGAGAAGAGAACTACTTTCCATTTTTTCTTCTTTTATTTATTTTTTTATTTTTTAGATAAAGCTTTCCATTTTCTTCTCAACACACATTAAACAGTGTTTTTTTTAATTGAGGAAAGAAGAAATTTTTTATTATTTAAAGTGATGTTTATTTTTATTTTACGATTTTTTTAGAGAATTTAAATTTGATGTTTGAAATTTATAAAGTTAAATTTTTATTATTAAATTAGCACCTCAAATATTAATTATATTGGTTAAAAAGATTAACGGTCAATTATGTAATTAATTTTTGTAAATTATAATAAATTTGATTCTAGTTTCTACAAAATAACTTTTTTAGTTTAAATTTTAATAAAATGTAAATATTTTCGTTGTAGTTTTTAATACTTATCACCGTTAGATTTTTAATATTGGGTTATTATAATTTAAAATTTAGTCTTTGTAATATAAAATAAAAAATAAAAAATATGATTTTAATCGCTTTATAATAAAAAAGTTAGTTTCACTTCATATACCAATTTTATAATACACATTTGATATATGAGGGTGTGTACTAAATCATAGATAGGTTAAATTTATGGAAGGTAGCTTCTATAGAGTTCTCACTAGAGGCAGGTTTTCGACTTCTTCCTATACGGCTTAAGAGGTAAGTTATCGATATATCAATCAAATAAAATGGAGTTTGTTTGATGGAATAAGATATGATAAAATATAAAAGTTAAATAAAAATATAATAAAATATGATATAAAATTGGATAATTATTATCCTATTAGATATTTAATATGCATATAATAACAATGAGAATTTTATTATATTATTTATTTGATATACATTTTATCATGATATAATGTAGTATATATGATATTTAAATGAATATAAATATTATTGTTAATCAAATATATAGTCTTTTTTTAAAATAAATTTATAATACTTTTAATTTTTAAATATTATAAATTAAATTATAGTAAAAAAATTAAATAAATGAAATAATCATATTTAAAACAATTCATTGATACTACTAAATAAATAATTTTAATTTTTTTTAAAAAATAATATGTAATCTGATTATTTTATTTTATGTGTGTGTGATGTAAAATGGCAAATGTGTGTGTTGTAAATGGCAAGAGTGGAAGTAAAAAAACTCAAAATAATAAAACTCAAATTTATTGTTATTATTGCCTAAAAAAGTCCTCAAAAATAGAACATATTATTTGTGGCTTGTTTTTTCACTGTGACACTTTAACATTTTGTCTAATTTTAAAAAAAAATTCTTTTTAATTCTGAATTATAATTCTAGTTTGGTGACTAAATTGTTTGGACTAATCAGAGGCAGCAAAAAGCAGTTAGAGCGAAAATAAAATAACACACCAGGTTTTATTCTGGTTCACCATAAACTTTGTAGTTACGTCTAGTCCCATAAAAAAGAAGGATTTATTCATTAATTCCAAACTTGAATTACAAAAGCATCAGAACCTACAAGTCAATCTTCTCAAAACAACCTAAACCTATATACTCTTTGAGACAAAACACTCATTGACCCTACAAAGTCAAGTCTTCTCTACACAACTTGAAATCCACATATTGTTAGATGCAAACTACTTAGTTGATCCAACAAGTCAATTCTTTTCAACACAACCTGAGATCCACATATTGCCTAAGGCACACTAAAGCTATTATCGGGCAAAGCCACTAAGCAGATTTTTTCAATTGTTTTCCCACACTACAACACTTAGAATATTTTACTTTGAACTAGTGCTTTGCTTGAACTCAAAACCTTAAACTCTAAACACTTAGAAAAATATTGACCTCTTGATGTTTTTTGAATAACTTTGGTTTTTAGGATTTCTGAGTTTGTGAGTTCATTGGTTCTTCTTTAGTCTTGAGTATATATTTATAGTTAAAGTTATGGTTTCAATATTGTCCCTCAAGAATTTTGAATTGTATCTGTTTGTAGGTTGGTCAACAAAGATCTTCACCAAGAATAGCCTTGATTGATACGATTTGAGAATATGATTGTTTGTGAATTAATTACTTCCAAATCCAGTATGGGAAAATCTGTTATGTTAGAACTTTTATGATAAAAAATGTCCAAATATGCGTTGAAATTAATTCTTCCAAAACTTCCTTCATATGCTTGATTAAATGAAGCAAGAATGGATTCGGGCTTGAGCTTGGACTTCCAAGAATTTTGATTCAGCTAACTGAAATTTATCTTTTATCAAAATCATTGACTTTCCATCAAAGTCATTGAATTTCCTTTAACACAATATGACTTGATTGTTGGAGTTAGATGTTGTATATTTTGTTTTCTTGGTAGTCAAAGGTAGACTACGCGACTTAGAATTAGTGGTAGGGGAAAATCACATTTGTTGCATTTATCAGAGTCAATGCAACTTCAAATTGTGCTACGTATTAAAGGCATCACTCTGGAACGTGTTGTCGTCTCCAAAGTCAATGGAATATATGCTTCAGATGTAGGCTTGAATCAATGGCTTCAGAGGCATGCAACAAGTGGACTTCAGAGGCATGTTGAAAGTGGACTTCAAAGGCATGCTAAAAATATTGTTCGTCAGAGGCATACTGCAGTTACTATTCATCAGATGCATGCTACAGTTGTTGTTCATTAAAGGCATGCTACAACTTTTTGTTCATCAGAGGCATGCTATAGTTAATGTTCATCAAAGGCATGGAAACTCCAGAAACATGTTGAATCTTCAGAGGCATAGAGTTCTTCAAAGCCACATTGATTTTCCTTTGGTCGTTTCTTCTGATAATTTTCTTCTTATTTCTTACTTACGGTTTTTTCTTTTGATTTCCCGTTTCAAATTCCTACACACTAAATGAAATCATAGTGCAATAAATTATTCTCACAAAATACATTTGTTAACATCAAAACCACATAGAGAAATGTTCAAGGGACCAACTTGGTTCCAACAGTTACTTGTTTGTAACTTTCAAGTTCTAAAACTATTATGCACTAGCTTAGAATGACTTGTTCGCCACAAGGAGGAATAACCTATTAGGAAGAACGCATACTCAACACAAATTAGTTGTCATCTTAGTGGTTATCTCTTTTAAGGGGGATAGAAAGATATCCTATACTAGGCCATAAGTAACTGCGTCTTATAGTCTGGCCCATAGTTAAACCTTTCCTAGTCCTCTCATGACGATCCTGGTATACTAGAACATAGGCCTTTTAGAAACAACCCTTCAAAAGACATATGCAAGCTCCTAGACATAGACAAGCTGAAAACACATACACATGACTACCAAAAGCTCACTACAATCTATGATTAAGGATCCCTAGATTCCTATTGGATTGGATGACACACAGGGACCATATTGGATTGCCTCGTATAGAACCAACCCCAAAGAAGGTAATTGGAAATGGTTGCCTCACTACTTGAATGTTAGAGAAAGAAAGGTATTTCTAATAGAAAACTCTCAATTTGCTTGATGCTTAATATCAAGTACAATGAGGTATTTATAGGTACAAATAGAAAACTCTAGACACATTTCTAGGAGCTTCCTAATTAATACCCACTTCTAGATACTTTCCACAATTTTCTATAATTAAAACACTTCTAGGTTTTTACATAGAAATTCTATATAGTTCTAGATTTATCTAATTTCACATTAGTAATAACATTGAACTCCTACCATTGAAGAAAACTAGCTTGGCACGATGTGTAAACTTTCTCCATGAAATGGGCTTACCCTATGATTGTCGGCTAACATAAAGAGGTAAAGATTGAAACATTCGTTATTTGGTTCGGCTTACCTATCTCTTTGCCTTTTGATTTCTATATTTATCTCATAATCATAAATTTCAATATTTCTATATTGGAACATTCCTAATATCTATTATATTATACTGCAGATGATGCAAATTGCTGGAACGATGACATGGCAATAGAAGAAATGTGGGTGAGATGCAACACTCGTCTTACGATGACGCATGGAAGTACTTTGATAAGGTGCATCCGAATTTTGCATTAGATGCACCTAATGTATGACTTGGATTATGCTTTGATGGTTTTACACTATATATCCAAGCATCATATACTCCTTACATTTATACAATTTTCTTCTAGATATGTGTATGTCTAAACCTTACATGGTATTGGTTGTAATATTAAGTCTTGCTAATCCTACAACGATTATTGACATCAAATTACATTATTTGCTTGCTAATTTGAAGAGATTGTGGAGTGATGTATTACATCAAATACGAGACTGAAATTTATTAGTGTTTGAAATCGACAGACAGTTTTGCGGCTTTCAAATTTTAAAATATCTTTGATTTCGATGAAATTTTTTATTCAAGTTCTTGATTCATTTATGAGTAATATTTTTTTTGAACGAATAATATTAAATTTGATTATTTCAATAATCAAATTGATCTCCCCCTAAAAAAAAAAAAAAAAAAAGTTATCAACGAATGTTTTACAAATTGTACTTTATTGCTAGATTTATTTGTGAGCTGAGTTGCGTCATAATATATATTTATCATAAGGTAGTTAATGATATCACATAAAGTGTATTCTATATTATTACTACGAAAATATTTTGTAAAAGGTAGTAAGTATTATGTAGATCTAAGGTGACCACGTCAGTTCTTCTTTAATTTGTGGACTCCTTCTTTAATTTGTGGCTAGAATTAATTAAGATTGCTAATAAAAAAAGACAAAAACAAAATCACTTCCCCCTCCTTTTAGTTCACCTATGCTCCTTCTCCCTTACTTTTTCTTCTTTTATTTTATTTTTCTAAAAACACAAGCAAACAATACAAGGGTGTTGGTATTTTAATTAATGAACACAAACCTCTATTTTTCTACTTAATCCAACCTTTAATTGATGAAATTTTTGAAAGCAAAATTGTTCTTCTTTACTAAGTGATGCTTGTGAGCTATTTTATTGAGGTAAATACAATTTTCTCCAATATTTTTCTTTTATAAAATTGTGTATGTATATGATGGGGTAACATAAAAGTATTTTAGTTCTTATGTAAACTTTTGGTCTTGTATTATTATTAATGTAGTTAAAAATAAAATTAGTAAAGCCCTTTATTATCCTATTAACAATTAGTAAAGCCCTTTAGTAAAGACTAGACTTAGGACAAGGTAAAAAAGGATCAGGTTCGGGTTATCCATCCCGTCCCAAAATACATTAAGACAAATGATTTTTTATTTTACTTTATTATTGATTCAATTGGAGTAACTTTACTTATGGTTTGAAAAAATTAGGATTGGAATTTTTTTCTCTTTGTGCAACTGCATATTCATTTTTATTATTATTACTACTTATTATTGTATGAAATGTTGGTTTGATACTACTGTTGATACAATGTTATGAGTGACTTCTTTCGAATATATTAACAAGTGGTAATCGTAGGTGGCTTGTTATGAGTTATTTTAATTTTTTTTTCTTAAAATTTTTTCAAGAATTACTAGTTGACGATTGGTCTTGGGACTAATTTGGTCTCGTCTTATTTCCTCTCGTCTTTATTGACCTGCAACTAATTGGGTTTTGTCGGTTTAAGGAACGATTTATAATCTAAAAATTGGTCGGATCAAATATTGGGATCGGGTAAAGGACACACCAAACCCGACCTAACCCATCGTACAGCCCTATTCACAACTATGTATGTAGTGAGGAAAAGGATAATTTCATTTCTTTTGTTTTTCTTTGTTATATCCTATGTATAAAATTCTATTTTGTTTTGTATTGAAAAAAATAGGCTAAATTACATTTGTGGTCCCTCACAACAAGAAAACAAGGCATTTCTGAGGGCTTTTGGCCCTCACAAAGGGCAAAAAGCAGCCACAAAGGGGCTATTTGTGGCGGCCTAAGGCAGCCACAAATAAGCTGGTCACAAACTTTTGTGAGGGCTTTTGCAGCCACAAAGTGTGGAAAACACGTTGGCATTTGTGAGGGTTTTTCCAGCCACAAAAGGCTGCCTTTGTAATGGTCTTTGCAGCCACAAAATCTGCCTTTGTGAGGGCATATGCCGCCACAAAATGACAGGTTGATTTTAAAAAATTCAGCCTTTATGAGGGCCCAGGACGCCACAAAATCCCTCCTTTGTGAGGGCTTAGGCCGCCACAAAATATTACGTATATTAAAAAATTAATTTTTTTAAATTCAAAATTAATTATGTATTAAAATTTTATATATAATAAATTAATATAAATATAAATTTAAAATTTAAATTTAAATTTAAATTGTAATTAAATTAAAATTATAATTAAATTTAAAATATAATATCATTATAAATTAAATTTAATATATAATAAACTAATCTGAATATAATTAAAAATTTAAATTAAATTTAAAATAAAATATTTAAATTATAATTATATTTAAAGATTAATTTAAATTACAAATAAAACAAAATTAAAATTAAATTAAAATTAAAATTAAAATTAAAATAAAATTAAAATTAAAATTAAATATTAAAATTAAAATAAATATTATATATAAAAATATAATATTAATAATAATTAAATTAATTACCACAAAATCAAATAAAACATGCATTCCAAAATTAACAAATAATGTCTTACATACCCAAAATTTATAAATAATGTCTTACAAACGCAAAATTAAACACACAATAATTAACTAAGACAACATAATTAATATGTGTTCATACAACCCAAAAATAAATTATGAAATTATTCAGATGACATCAATCCTCATAATAATTCCTCTGATCAGCTCCACTCACACCATCATTATTTCCTGCCATGCCCGACGAAAGAAGTCCCTCAAAAGTATTATTAATTTGTGTTGGAGGAGACATCATGGTTTGAAATTGAATTTCATCTTCAATGGCACCACCACTAGTCGAATGAGGAGCCCTAGCTGGTTGAGGTTGATTTAAATCTGGTATGATCAACTCAGCTGTTGGCATAGTTGGTCGGTATGCAGTTTGATGATATGGTTGAGGTTGAGGAAGTTGATGTAAAGAGGACGGAACATACTGATAATTATGAAAATATTGTTGTTGTTGAAACATTGGCGGCGGCTGTTGTTGCTGGAAGGCAGAGTTCGGAGGATCCTGGTGTTGCTGTTGGAAATTTGGAGGCGGTACTTGCTGCTGCTGGGAGTATTGAGAGTAATTTTGTTGCTGCTGGAGTAGTGGTTGTTGAGGCAAGTAATGAGGCCGAGGCGGGAACTGCTGATGAAACACAGGAGGAAATGAAAATTGTTGTTGTTGAAATTGCTGTTGCTGCTCTTGAAACTTTTGTTTCCATTCCTCATTCAATTTATCAATTGCGGCTTGTATCAGCTGTTGTGTCTTTTCTTCTTGCTCACTTGCCCATTGCTTCTTTAACTGGTCAAGATCATTATCTATCGACGGACGATGAGATCGATCCGTACTAGCATAAGAAGAAGACGTCTCAGTCTGAATATAGCCGGTTGGACCTTTCACAAAGGTTGATGATAAACTACCGGCACCCAACACACGCCCTTTGTACTTGCCACCACTGATGTGCATAAAACTTGTGGTCTCATATTGTTTCCGCTGCACTGGACCAGCTCGCTGAGCAGGAGGAAGAGTAGCTTGATGATCATCCCATTCTTTTATGAATTGTTGAAGTTGTTCCTATATTAAAAATAAAAATAAAATAATAAAATAGTTAATAATTAATATATAATAATTTATAGGTCTAATTAATATATAATAATTAATATATAATTAGTCCTTTAATTTCAGGTAACGTTTCAGTCTCTTATCTTTTTTTTTCCCGATTTAGTCCTTTATTCCTAATAATATCAAATAAAGTATGAAAATATGAGTTTATTTGAAGATTTGCATTACGGATTTGATGAAATTTGTATTATATTGAAGAATATAATTAATTTTATGAGTTTTGATTGAATTTTTTTTTAATTTTTGTTTAAAAAAGGATAACGTTGTTGAAATTTTAAAACATAAAATATCAAATTGTCATTTAAAATTAAAATAAAGGACTAAGTCGAGAAAAAAAAAAAGATAAAACACTAAAACGTTACCTGAAATTAAGTTAAGGGACCACAGATGTAATTTAGCCAAAAAAATATAAACAAAATAGTTGTGTCTTGATGCTAAGCAAATCAAGTCACGATATTGTGGTCAATGATCAAACAAGTTTTAAGGGAAAAGAAATAAGACTTGAGTTGTGGTTTTCTTTTTGTTTGGAAAAACATACTTTCTAGTTTCAAAAGAAATTTCAAAAGAAATTATAAGTTGAAAAATTGAAAAACATACTTTTAAGGTTTCATTTTGATAAGATTAGTTTCAAAAGAAATTATAAGTTGAAAAATTGAAAGATTTAGTAAGCTTCAAAACAAAATTTGAAAGATTGAAAGATCGAAAGTTTTATGTGAAGTGTATAATTCCTTAAGATTTTTTTTTTGAAAATCTTTATGCCATGATTAAATGATAGCTACTTGAGTCTCAAACAGGAATCGAGACAATTGAAATCGATTTAGCGTCGATGAGAACTCTGATATATTGATGTTTGTTGGATGTCTAAATTTTAAGGAAAAAGTAATGTAAACAAAAAGGAAATGGAAATTTTTTTGGAATAAGTATTGAAATGAAGTGTTAAATGAATTGTTCTAGTTTGTTTTAATTCAAAATTATTTGAGTGGTAGAAATTTTATGAACTTTTAAAGTTAGAAAAAAATTCACGTGATTTTTAATGGTGGTATGAATTAAAATTTAGAGTTGTTTATAATTTGAAACCATATGAGTTGCTGTCCTTGATTATTCAAGGTGTTTTAAACTAGATTTGGATATGAAATTTTTTGAAAGACTTTGACGAGTAAAATGGATTTTAGCTGAGTAGTATATATATATATATATATATATATATATATATATATATATATATAGAAAGATAGTTTAAAATTTTGTTTAAATTGAGTTTACGTTGTTATTAACGTGTTAATGGTTTTAGCGTTAGGGTTTTGTGAGAACAAGGTTTCTAACTTTATAGATTTAAGTAAAAAGTTTTAGTCATTGATATTAGATTTTCAATATTTATGAAAAGATTTAAATTTGAGAAATAAAGTTTCAAACTTCATGATTTTGAGAATAGTTCATAATTAAAAATATATGTAAATAAAGGTTCAAATTTTGTATATAAAAATGGTTTGGAAGAGAAATATTCACTTTATAAACAGAGTTCGATCGTAAGTTTTGAAGTTGAAAGTTATGGTTTTTATAGTAAATATGTCAACTTTATACTAAAATTCGAGGTTGAAGAAGTATTTAGGTGTTTTGAAAAACAATGATTGATTATCATTTTGGGTTTTGATATATGGGTTTATTAAGAATGAAGATTTTAGTTGAAGACTTAAAAGAAAATTGTGAATTTGGGAAATGTTTTGCGTTGATGAGAAAATATGGTTTTTGTGTGAAAGTTTATATACAAAGCATAGTTAATAAAGTTTAAGGTTTGAAAAATGTCAAATTGGAAGAATCATAATTTTGAATAGTTAGAAAACTGAAAATTTTAGTATTTCAGTTTTTTTATAAATTTTTTTTGATACAAACATTGTACTAGTTTTTCAAATATTAAAGTGTTGATTTAATCGTCAGATAGGTTATGCTTGTGTAGCGTAAGTTGCTTGTGTAATAAAGTATTGTCGAGGTAAGGAAATTTTCTAACAATATGATATATGCTTGAGTACAGTGTGTGTTTGTATACATGTTTTTTGTGCCCATGGTGAATAAATGTGCACACGATTGTTTATGTATTTGATGTGATTACGTATTCATAACCGATAACATATGTGTTATCAATTATTGAGTACGCTTTGTGAAAAAATATTAAAAATTATTAGTGTTTAATGTGTATTAAAAGGGGAATCTTTTAATAACTGCTTTTACATAACGATTGATGTGAAAGAGTTAGAGTATTGTTATGCATTTCATAATTAGTGGTGACAGTGATGGGCCACAATGTTAGTAGTGATCATGATGGACTATGGGGTTGTTCCATGAGTTGATTGGTCCACCTTATCTCGTGTAGGTTTGTGATAGACTGCACTCTAGTAAATCGTGTTGATCTGTGATAGGTGGCACATCGATAATTAGTACTAGTCTGTGAGAGATGATACATTTATTATTTACGTCTCTCGAGGAGGGTGTGGAAATTCTTAAATCATGTGCATTGGCATATAAACATTGCATTAGGGTATTTTGTCACACAAGTCATATTTGTTATATGATGATATTTAAATGCATGCTTGTTTATCAACTGATGTCATGTTATGCTTTGTATTTTTGTATATATGTTGTTTTTAGATCGTTGACCTCTACTATTATTGTGGACCGGGCCTACGCCTCAGGTTCTTAGAGTTTTGAGTCGTGTGACAATTGCAACGACGTCAAACACGTGACAGAGAGATGGTTTTAGATTGGCGATTGAAAGTAGTGAGGCTTGATGCAACACATTGATCCTTAGTACCTAGCCATCTTCAGTTAGAGTTAATGATCAACTTAGGTTTTATTTAAGGATTTTATTTATTTTTCCTTTCTTATTGCAATGTTGTTGTCGTAATAAAATTTATATATTTGACATAAGTGTGATTTTATTTGGTCCATGTGAATTGTTCGGTTGTAAGTAAATCCATTGTGTCGAAAATATTATATATAAGGCAACATCGATTCTAATCATCATATTGGAAAATAATTATAAAATTAAATATTTTACTCTGATTTAGTTGTTTAAATTTGGGGTATTACACTGTGGTATCAGAGCCCCTATTTAAATTTCTTTGGGGCTTTTAGTTGGGTGTCCTAATGATTCTCACAAAAAGAAAAAAAAATCAGCTTGTGTACTTTGTTAAATAATATCTTCTTGATTCTTTTGTCAATGTTTGAGAATCTCTCGAATGAAAAGGTGAAGAAAAAAAAAATGGTAGAATAATTTGGAAATGTATGCCTAACTCCAAGTAGTAAAGCCTACTATCCCAAAATGTCTTACCCTTACCTAAGCCCCATTACAACCTGAAAGTCCTCCAAAAATGTATGTGTTTACTGTATTGTGATTGCTAACTAGAACTTTTTCAAGCCTATGGTAGCGTGTTGCATGTTCTAGGATTTGAGTGATAAATTAATTCATAACCTTTTCTAAACAGTTGAGAGAAATTTTGGTGAGATTGTGTGAAGAAAGAGTTGAACTTGATGAATGAATGCTAAAGTGTACAAATTGTGTTGTTTTTTGTAAGCCACCAGGGATCATGATGAATGTTTTGTAGTAGCTGGAACTTTGAAAATTGAGTTTGATTTGATTTGAGAAATTGACTTTAAGTTTTGCTTTTAACTGCACCAAATCTGAAATTAATTGTTGCTTGGGGACAAACAATAGATTAAGTTTGGGGTTGTGATGACTCTTCATCATATGCATATTTTTTATTGTTTTTAGTCTTATTTATCTTTTATTCATTAGTTAACTTAAGGATTTATTTGATATATTTTGCTAATTTTATTTCTTTGATTTAATGAAATGTTTATGTTCTTATTTCCTTGATTAAGTAGAGATTTTTTGGAGTTTTGCGTGTTATTTTGTTTTAGCGTAGTGCTGAACTTTGGTGAGAAATCAAAATGACCTATGTGGAGTAATTTAGCCATATCTAGAGTTGTAGATGTCCATTTGGAGTCAAACCAAGTTCAAATGAAAACTACGATCCATAGCTACAACGTTCATGAAGACACCGTAACCAAATTCAGACTCGAAAGAGGCGAACAATGCAGTATAAGCCAGACAACAGATGTTGTGCGCCTGAAGCGCAACAGCCGCGCCTGAGGCGCATTTCCTGCCTTACAGCACTGCTAGCGCACGCCTGAAGCATACATTAAAAACAAAATTTTTCACTTTTTTTTTTTTTTGACTATTTGGAAGTGGGGGGGACTTGTGACCTAGCATAGAAACTCAAAGATAGCCATTTCTAACGCCATTGGAGCAGTTTTATCAAGAATCATTCATGAATCTTTCTTGTAGTTCTTCTCTTATCTCTATCTTTTTTATCTCTATCATGAGTAACTAAACCCTATTTGTTAGGGATTAGTGTAACAAGGTGAAACCCTTATTTTTCTGATTTAATTTATATTTATATGAATGAGTTTATTGAATTATTTTTCTCATCTTTGTGCTAAATGCTTTTTATTGCTTGATAAACATTAAAATGTTCTACGATTTGTATTTTGAAACGGAAGTGGAAGTTACGAATGCTTGAGATGAGAAATTCATGAATTCGTAGTCTAGGAATAGATACAGGTCATGGAACCAATTAAATTAGTTGCAAATGCAATAGTTTAACAAAAGAATTTCTATACGATAATGCTTAATTCTAATCTTAAATCTACTAAGGAATTAGGGGTTACTTTGGAATTAAAGGTTCTGTCACTAAGACATTAGGACAACAATAATAAAGATAATTCGGTAGTAATTCAATAAAAAGAATTCAGTAACTAGGATCAAATTAGACACCAAGGTTGGATTCGAAGTGAAACTCATCCCTGACATTTTTCTCATTATAAAGGATAAATTTTATTACTGTTGTTAATTCCAAATATTATTTCAATCAATTCGGAAACTTTTTGTTCAATTTCAGTAATTGAATATAATTCAATAGTAAAACGCAATCCTTGAGTTCGACACTCGGTACTACCGTTGTAAGGCAGGAAATGCGCCTCAGTCGCGGCTGTTGCGCTTCAGACGCAAAACATCTGTTGTCTGACGTATACTGCATTTTTCATCTCTTTTGAGGCTGAATTTGGTTCCAGTGTCTTCATGAAAGTTGTATCTATGAATCTTATCTTTCATTTGAACTTGGTTTGACTCCAAATGGACATCTACAACTCCAGATATAGCTGAACTACTCCATATAGGTCATGTTGATTTCTCACCAAAGTTCAGCACTGCGCTAAAACAAAATAACATGCAAAACTTCGAAAAATATCTACTTAATCAAGGAAATAAGAACATAAACATTTCATTAAATCAAAGAAATAAAATTAACAAAATATATCAAATAAATCGTTAAATTAACTAATGAATAAAAGATAAATAAGTCTAAAAACAATAAAAAAAAAATATGCACATGATGAAGAGTCATCACCTAAGCTGATCGAAAGACAAGTTTAATTGGAGCAAGCAATTGGAATCTATATGTGCTTTGTGTTTTGTTGTCTTGGTTCAAGCATGATATGCTTAAGTAGTTTATTGTTTCTTATTTGAAATAGTGTGGCATGTAGCATTTTAGTAGGAAGAGTAGTTAAAACATATAACATTAGTCGACTTTGGTCGACGAGTGTTTGTGAATTCGTTAGACATATTAGCCCAGGCAGGGACAGGGTTGAAGCAAATCATGACTGCATGAAATTTTGGAAATGGTTCCAAAGATACAGAGGCTATATTGTTGGTAACTCAAAGATGGTGGGTATGGATGGCTTAACGTTAGATTGATAGAGGATTTCAAGTAAAGATCTAAGTGGATAACTTTTTTAAGAAAAGTATTAGATGTTCTCTAGTAGATATCAGGACGAGACTGGATGAAGTTTGATGATTGTCAAAGAGATGTGAACACCATGGAATTATTGAGAAGACAAGGTTGTTATTTCGAATAGCATTTGGTGCTTAGGTATCAACAAAATAGACTTGTATTGAAGTTTATGGGTGTTGCACATTAGGGTGACACTTTGAGGAATATTGGATGCCTTGAGGGGTAAGGTCGAGTATTCGAGTTACCAAAGTAAATGCAGACAATTCCAACAATGAAATTCGTATGTCCACCCATAGTGGATTATTAGAGATCCACTAGAACCCCAAAAAGGGGGAGATCAGAGAACTTAGAATCCAGGACATAACCAAACACATACTATTCGATGCTTTCACTGCGAACATGAGGAACATAAGATAATTGAGTGTCCCGAAAGAACCAGGGTATGTTATGCTTGTCAGAAATCAGGCAATTTGTAAAAGATTGTCGGGAGAAGGATACTAACGACAATAAAGATGCTATCAACAATGATGTTGCACGGTTTATAAATGAAGAACAAGCACCATCTTCGTCAGAACTTATTCAGGGTGAGTGTTTAATTGCAGGAAAAATACTTTATGTGATATATAATTCTGGAGCAACACATTCGTTCATTTCATTAGATTGGGTGGATTCGCTCCAACTAGATGTCACTCACTATCTTACCATTTGATTTAGTGGTTACCTACCCTTTACTTAACCAGTAAAATGTAATTCAGCGTGCTTGCAATGCCCGATGAATGTGTTTAAAATGAATTTTAAGATTGATTTAATTTGTATTCCTCTAAAACATCTAGGAATAATTCTGGAATGGATAAGTTGTTTAGCAACTACATCCTGTTAGACTGTGCTCGACAGAATGTGATATTCGATATCCTAATACATTGAATTTCCTCTCAGCCAATAGAATGAAGTTTTCTCTAAAGGAATGAGTTAAAAAATATGTGTTTCTCATTTCAATCAGTATGAATCCAAAGGTTGTTGTCGATGATATCCCAGTGGTGAGGGATTTCTCTGAAGTCTTCCCCCTAGACCTACCAAGACTACCCTCAGTTCACGATGTTGAATTTTCTATCGATGTTATCCCAAGTATTGGACTAATTTATATGGCTCCTTACAAAATGATCCCCTTTAGAACTATCAGAACTAAGTATTCACTCTGATACCACCAAAATGTATAAAGACTTTAAGCATAAGTTTTGGTGGTCGGGAATGAAGAAACAAGTAGTAGAATATGTGGCTTCGTGTTTGACTTGTCAGAAAGCCAAGGTAGATCATCAGAAGCTAAGGGGACTACTAAGGTCATTAGATATACCAATATGGAATGGGATAGTATATCCATGGATTTTGTGGTAGCATTTCCTAAGAATCAATGGAAGTTTGACTCCATTTGGGTGATTGTCGATAGGTTGACCAAATCTGCCTATTTCATACTCAAGAGGACTACTTATGATGTGTCTAAGCTTGCAAAGATGTACATTGCTGAGAGTTTTAGACTACATGAGGTACCCTCTAACATTGTGTCAAATAAAGATTCGAAGTTCATTTCTCGTTTTTGGGTAGCATTATATGAGGAGTTGGGTACTAAGTTGAGATTGAGTTCGGCCTATCAACCTGAATTAGATGGACAAATAGAAATGACTATTTAGACCTTGGAGGGATAATACGTTGACTTTCGTTGAGTTCACCTATAACAACAACTATCATGAAGCATTGGGATGGCACGGTACGAGGCTTTGTAAGGGCGTAATTGACACACCTCTTGTGTTGGTATCAGTATGGTGAGAACCTAATTGTGGGGGAAGAATTGGTACAACATACCACATATAAGGTCCTTCTGATCCAAGAAAAGATAAAGACAACACAAAGTAGACAAAAGAGCTATGCTGACCAGCGGAGGAAACCGCTAGAGTTTCAAGAGGGTGAACATGTATTTTTGAGAGTGAGGCCTATTGCTGGACTTTGTAGGGAACTGAAGTCTAAGAAGCTCACTCCTAAATTCATTGGCCCACACCAGATCCTTCGACGTGTGGGTCTCGTAGCTTATCAATTGCCTTGCCTCCAAGTCTAGCCAAACTGCATGACGTGTTCCACATTTAACAATTGAGGAAGTATGTGGCTGATCCTTCCCATATTATCATGCCATATGAAGGAGAACATTTCTTTTGTCGTTCCACCACTGAGCATTAGAGATAACGCTACTAAGCACCTAAGAGGCAAGACAGTCGCCTTGGTCAAGGTGATTTGGGACCAAACGACTAGAGATGCAACTTGAGAATTAGAGGAAAAAAATGAGAGAGCTCAACCCTAACCTTTTGATGTTTGACTAGTTTCAAGGATGAAACTATTTTTAAGGGGTGAGTATTGTAACATCAACTAAATGTGTTATTTACAATAATTAGGACCTATCAATATTTTTTTCAATATTAATTTATGTGTGATAATTATTCCTCCTGTTTCTTCATTCAGGCCCAACACTACCTAACCAACAATTACCACTTTAAATTTTCCTTAAGTCCATAATTTTTCTATACATAGTAATAATAAGCAGAAAGGAATACTCAAAACCTAGCCACCATCACTAGCCCTAATTCACAAGCCCTTTACGGACAATATTCTGTAAATAGAAAGGAATACTGAACCCTTAGATACCATCACCTTCACACTTCCTCTTCTTCGTGTATCAAAAGCTTGGAACTCTTTTTCCCTGTGAACAACTTCGTGGGGCTTAGAGCTTTGTACTAGGGAAAAATGGCCAAGGTATGGGTTTTTTTTCACACAAATTATAGTTAGACCGTTGGTTGGATGACTGAAATTAATAATTGTGATTGTTTGCTTTTTGAAAGGAATAAATGTAGACTAATGAATTAAAATAATAAAACTCCAATCCCTTACGTTGAGTTCAATATCTAATATACAATTTTTAAGAAGTAAATTGTGAGTTTTTATGTTATATGTGATGAAGTTTTAAATTTTATGATGAATATAAAGTAAAGTATGAATTTTCATGTTATATATGATAAAGTTTTAATTTTTATGACGAATATGAAGTAAAAGATGAATTTTTATGTTATATATGATAAAGTACTAATTTTCATGGCAAATATGAAGTAAAATGAATTTTTATGTTATATGTAATAAAATTTTAATTTTTATGATGAATATGAAATAAATGTTGATTTTGCATGTTATATGTGATAAAGTTTTAACTTTGATGATGTATATGAGTTGGAGTTTGAATTTCCTTGTTATATATGTTAAAATGTTAATATTTATGTGTATGTGGTGAAAATTATGATTATAATTATAATTATTATTTATCTATGAATATGTGATACTCATGATAAGGATGTGTGATACGTGATCTTAGTGATATGTGAATAAGATGATGATTTTAAAAAGTAATTTTGAATGCATATGACATGATTTTTAGTGGGTTGTGTGAGAATGTAGCTTTTTGATAATACATGACATATGCATCTTTGTGGAGTTGCCTTAGTGGCAGGTTTGATTTCCCATTGGCATGAGTGATTTTCCTGTGTGAAAGTTGACTGACAGGTTTATATCCTGATAATATAGTTTTAGAAGCATGCATTACGAATAAGTGTATATGTTAGTGTTATACGATTTACCGGTTTTCATTTTTTCTTTTAAATTGGAAGTATTACATTTATATGTTTTGTGTCATTTTTCCATATGTTTAGCTTTGGTTTGATGTGGATGACAGAAAAAACTAACTCTTACAACAATATTTTATGTACAAATGAGTTCGAAGAGATTCAAGAATATTTGATGAGTATTGATGTGCGGCGAACGTGGAGTAAACATGAGATTTTTTAAGATAATTTTGTAATAATAGAATTATTGCGATATTTCTAAGTTTTATTTTTAAACCTATTGTCACTGACTTTTAAGATGTACTAGAAATAAAAAAGTGGTTTCTCT
>NC_021166.2:27080144-27082590 GCF_000331145.2 Cicer arietinum
CTTCTAAATAAATATTTTCCTAATAATATTAAATAAACGTGGTTGTTGCTAATTATTTAAATATGTTTAGGTATTTTTACTTAAAAAAAATTGTCGTAAATTTTTCTAAGCAATAAGTATTTTAAGTAATGCTTTGTATTCAAAATCTGGGGTGTTATAGAATGTGTCATAGGCGTATGGTTATTGTGTTCATCAATCAAAAGAGGTAAGTGTTTGCATGGTAGGGAAGAATCGAGCATGAAATAGAAAATTTTAGTGGGAACTAGTAAGACTTGAATGATTAAAATCACTATATTGAAGATAGACGAAGTACGGTAGCAGATGAACTAAGTAAATACTGATGTTGATCACATGGATGGTTGAATGACGGTAGAGGTGAAAAGTGTTTTGAGATATATTTTAGATGTAGAATATTTCATAGGAAGCGTGAAAATTAGGATGGATTTGGATTGTTGAAGGAATTTTGAATGACCACAATAACAAGCTTATTCGAAGGAAGAAGGTTTTAATATTAAAAGGAAAAAAATCATGTTAGGACGTATGATATTTTGGGATATGACGCACAATGGTGTGTACCAATTGTGGTAGTCAAAGAATAGAGCAATATTTGAAAATAAAAACATACAAGAGTAAGCTAAGTAATGATTTCTAAATAATGAAGATGCACCAATGTTCGAGGTAGAAATTTAAGGTTCGTATAAATAGAAAAGTGTTAGGCCTTAGACAAATCTGAGGTGTTAGGCCTTAGACAAATGTATGTCTTAATTATTGAATGAAATTTAACTTGGATTTTTGTTGGAGACATTACTCTTGAAATAAAGCACTAAATAGGAATGACGTTCATGTGTCGTAGGTGGTATAGTTCTGACATGTTGTCAAAAATATTTGAGGAAACATGGATCACCAACTGATTTTTGGGATGAAATTATTAAAGTTATAATCAGAACAACATTCTGATGTGAACACCGTGGTTTGGCGTAGTCAGGCAACTAAAGAAAATCGAGGATTTGCGGGTAATGGAAAAATTAGGGAGTTCTCGTTAATAATGATTGTTTTGTGCTCAGTGTGTTGGCGTCATACATAGTATTTTGGCTTGGTATCTAATGGATGTCTCATACCAAGTGGGCGTATAGAGACTATGTGACATGATTTAGGCAATTGTACTTCGTCGATAGGATCAAAGTGATAGGAAACTAAAGTAAACTCAATGGACCTTGAGGAGATTGTTAGACCTCTTGTGCCTCAGGATAACCTTAAGTGCAAGTTGTAGGGAGCGCTATTACATTTGGTTAAAATGGTCTAAGCTATCATCATGGTTTTTGCTACCTATTGACAAATTGAGGAACTGATAATCCTCAATCTCTTGTTGAATGGAACGGACGAGTCTTATCGGCTATGGTAGTGTGTAGAGTTATTAAGCAACCTATCAAAGGGGAAATATGACACTTTCTTCGCATAGGTCTAGTGAAAATAAGTTGTATCATATATGTTGAGTTTGAGTGCAAACTCGTTGTGGGTTGTTACTCTTGCATCTACGAAACTATTTTTAGAAGAGTATAATGTAAGACCCGAAGAAAATGAGTTCTTAAGTAAGTATATTTAGTTATGTTTTTTTAATTAAAACATGTTGATTATATAATTCTTTTTATTTAAGAATAAAAGTACAACAACATATATTTTCACGAGTGAAATATTTGTATTTCGTCCACGTGTAAAAAAAAATCAAAATACGAGATTGAAATTTGTCAGCGTTTGAAATCGACAAGAAGTTTTGCTGCTTTCAAATTTTAAAATATCTTTGATTTCGATAAAATTTCTTATTCAAGTTCTTGGGTGATTTGAGACATCATTTATTTATGAATAATATTTTTTTTTTTGAGCGAATAATATTAAATTTGATTATTTTAATAATTGAATTAATCTCACCGTAAAAAAAATTATTGACGAATATTTTACAAGTTTTACCTTATTGTTAGATTTATTTGTGAATTGAATTGCTTTGGGATTGATATTTCTCGTGAGACGGTTAATGATATCAAATAATGTGCATTCTATATTATTCCTCCCAAGATATTTTTTAAAAGGTAGTAAATATTATGTGGTTCTAAGGTGACCACATCACCCCTTCTTTAATTTGTGGCTAGAATTAATTAAGATTGTTAATAAAAAAAAAAAAAACAAAAACATAAATCACTTCCACCATGCTCCCTCTCCCTTAATTCTTCTTCTTTTATTTTATTTTTCTAAAAACACAAACAAACAACACAAGGGTGTTGGTGTTTTGATTAATAAACACATACCTTCATTTTCCTCTTTAATCCAATCTTTAATTGAAGAAATTTTTTAAAGACAAATTGTTCTCCTCTACTAGGGGATGGTTGTGAGCTATTTTATTGAGGTAAAAATAATTTTCTCCAATCTTTTTCTCTATAAAATCGTATATATA
>NC_021166.2:27082663-27086615 GCF_000331145.2 Cicer arietinum
TATATATATATATATATATATATATATGATAAGGTAACATGAAAGTATTTTAGTTCTTTTGTAAATTTTTGATCTTGTATTATTATTGTTGTAGTTAAAAATAAAATCAGCAAAACCTTTTATTATTCATTTTCAAAACTGTGTATATAGTGAGGAAGAGGATAATTTCATTTATTTGGTTTTTCTTTGTTCTATCTTGCGTTTATGATTCTACTTTGTTTTGCGTTAAAAAAAATATAAACAAAAGAAAGTTGTGTCTTAATGCTAAGCAAAACAAGTCACAGTAACGTGGTCAATGATCAAATAAGTTTTAAGAGAAAAGAAATAAGATTCGAGTTGTGTCGTTTTTTTTGTTTGGAAAAACTTACTTTCTAGAAGTTAAAGGTTTCATTTTGATAAGATTGGTTTCAAAAGAAAATTTAAGTTGATTTGTTTACGAGTAAATAGAAAGCAAATTCGTAAGATTGAAAGTTATGTGAAGTGTATAATTCCTTAAGGAATTTTTTTGAAAATATTTATGTTGTGATTATATGATAGCAACTTAAGTCTCGAAAAGGAATTGAGACCGTTGACATCGAGTTAAGGGTGGGAAAAACTCCGATATATTGATGTTTGTTGGATGTCTAAATTTTAAGGAAAAAGTAATGTAAAAAAAAGGTAATGGCAAATTTTTTGGAATAAATTTTGAAATAAAGTGGTAAATGAATTGTGTGGTTTGTTTTAATTTAAAAGTATTTGAGTGGTAGAAATTTTATGAACTTTAAAAAGTTAGGAAATAGTTCTCTTGTGATTTTTAATGGTGGTATAAATTAAAATTTGGAGTCGTTTAGAATTTGAAATCATATGAGTGGTTGTCCTTAATTATTCAAGGTGTTTTAAACTAGATTTGTATATGAAAATTTTTGAAAGACTTTGATAAGTACAATGGATTTTTAGTGAGTGGTATATATATATATATATATAGAAAAAGAGTTCAAAATTTTCTTTAAAGATTGGTTTTAAATTTACTTTGTTATTAAGGTCTTGAAGGTTTTATTGTTGGGGTTATTGTGAAAATAAGTTTTCCACCTTTATAGATTTAACTAAAAAGTTTTAGTTATTCATATTAAATTTTCAATATTTATGAAAAAATTTAACTTTAAGAAACAAAGTTTTCAAACTTGATTTTGACCATAGTTCATAATTAAAAAAATATGTATATAAGGGTTCCAATTTTGTATATAAAAAAGGTTTGAAAGCTAAATATTCACTTTATGAACATAGTTTTGATCTTAAGTTTTTAAGTTGAAAGTTTTGATTTTTATAGTAAAGATGTCAACTTTATACTAAAATTCGAGGTTGAAGAAGTATTTAGGTGTTTTGAAAAACAATGATTGATTATAATTTTGGGTTTTTGATATTTGTTTTTATTAGAAATGAAGATTTTAGTTGACGACTTAAAAGAAAATTGTGAACTTGGAAAATATTGTGTTGATGAGAAAATGTGGTTTTTGTGTGAAAATTTATATACAAAGAATAATTAATAAAGATTAAGATTTGTTAAAATGTCAAATTAGAAGAATCATAATTTTGAATAGTTAGAATATTGAAACTTTTAGTATTTCAGTTTTTTTGATAAGATTTTTTTGATACAAACCTTCTACTAGTTTTTCAAATATTGTGTTTAAATTTATGAAGTTGATGAATGATTTAATCGAAATTTTAAACCATGTGAGTATGTTTGTCTTTGTTTGATTTTGGTAAGAAAATATTTTGTCATAAGTTCTTAAAGGCAAATATTTGAGTTGAACCTCAATAAGTTTGAAAAATAATTTCGAGATTTTTAAAGTGTGGCATAAGCGTTTTGAAATTCGCTTTCGTCAAAGTACTTAAACCAAAGTCTTTTTGAAGTTAGGGAGCCTAAGAGAAAAGTCAAACCATAATTGATTCGGACAGTGGCCGAACCTAGGGTTCATTTGGGGGTTGGTTTAGAAACTGGTATTGATTAAGTAATTGATTGGTTTAAGGTAGAAGGAAATTGAAAGTTGTCGTTGGATTGGTTATGCTGGCGTAGCGTGTAACACCCCAAATTTTTTTATGTATATTATATATGTGTTTTTAGTAATTGCTATTATTAATTTAATAATTATTTTATCTGTAAATAAATTAAATTAAGTTTTATCACACTCTATTCTACGTGAATAATTATAATCTTTATTTTTATTTGATTGTTTTGGCATGACAAGTACATGATGACGATTTATGATGTCAGTATTTCCTAAATGGACTATTGTGCATTTTTTTTATTTGAGTAGTTTCGATAATCATGAAATTGATTTGTTTGATAGGTTTGTTTTATTTTGTTATGTGTGAGTGGTATTCTTGTCTTGCTTGATTTATTTTAGTTGATAAAGTTTTAGTTGAATTATTTAATTAAATTATAATTTATAAAAGCTATATTGTTTGTTAGTTTTATTTACGACCAAATAAGTATTCATTTTAGGAGATATTATAGAGTTAGTGAAACCCAATCTTTATATATAAGTGTTTTGAAAATATTTTTGGTCCATCCTATAAAAACAAAAATTAGTGACTTGACTCATTCTTTTACTCTCCTTTATGACAAGATTTTATGACAATTCATGGTGTTTTCTTGGCATAATGTGCATTAATTCATTTTAAACACCTTTAATTTATTTTTAAAGGAAAATTATAAATTTAATTATAAGTTTTTTTTGCAATTAAGAGAGGACACAAAAAAACTATTGTCCTTTTTGTATCTCATGCATTCATCTCTTTTAAACTAAAATTATAATTTTATTATAATTGTCTACAAAAATAATTCTATGAAATTTTTGGTTTCGTAACTATTAGATAAAAAAATTAAAAGGGTGATGTGAGAATCTCTAATTTGTTTATTTAATTAAAATTAGTGTGTGACACCCTTCAATATATGGTGAACTCTATTAGTTAATCCAAATTAAGTCATACATATAAATACACATGATTTCAATTGGCGTTGTAACAACCTAATAAAATTAAAGAAATAGTAATTATTGGTAGTATAATGTTGGAATTAAGTGCACTTCAATTTTAGACAAGAAATTAATGGTAATAGTGCAACGTAAATAGCTTATATGTTCATACATTTCCATTAGGCATCTTGTTGTTACACCTATTTGTCATTCGTACACTCTCAAAATAATTTTCTGAGTCGTAAATTCCAATATCTATCGATGTTGAATTCATTACTGCCTCATGAGCTATTTCTCGTGCAAATTTAGAGGTGTTAAGAAAGAAAGCGCCTAAGGTAAGGGCTTTTCCCCATGCAATGTTAGGCTAGATATTAAATTAATAGTTTGTAAGATATTGATATAAAACTTGTTGTCTTAAAAGAAAAATATTGATTTTTAATTGCCTTAAAGAATTTAACTATAATATTTTATTTTTATGAGTAATATGTTTGCTTTGATAAACTTAATTATAAAATTTCGATTTTTATTATTATAACATGAGTAATATGTTTGATGTCATATATTAGATGTGAAGTTATTAATTTTGTGTCGTTTATGTGTACTTAATTATAAAGTTATGATTTTTATTATGATCTCATGAGTAATATTTTTTTTTTAAGATATCTTTTATTTAAAGTTTCGATTTTTGTGCTATTTCGTTTCAAAATTTTGATTTTTAAGAAATCTATATGAGTCTTGGGGGAATTTGTGAAAAGTTTTAATTTTAATTATGATAAGATGATTAAGTTGATTTATGTGACGTGTTTAACGTCAAACTTTGATTTGTATGACTAAATAACAATTAATCAGAGAAAATTTATAGTAGAAGAAATAAAATTTATATTTGTATGTGTTATTCGTTATTTGAGTTTTGAGTTCTATCAATAACATGTTGTTAATCCAATTTTATAGGTTATAAAATGAAAGTTATGACTGTAAGACAATTCACGTATTTGTGT
>NC_021166.2:27087107-27088231 GCF_000331145.2 Cicer arietinum
GGTGATTTGAGTTTTAAATAATGTTATCTTTGTGGTTGCCTAAGTGGCTAGTGATTTGTGTGATTATCTAAGTGAGTGGTGACATGTACCTTTGAGCATCATTATCATTTCATAACATATCATATACATCTTTGTGGACGCCTGTGTGACTGGGTTAATTTTTCCCCATTGGTATGGGTGACTTCTGTGTGGACGCATGTGTGGCTGGTTATATTCGGATCATATATATTTAGGAGCATGCATAACTTGCATATATTCTATTGTTATTTTTATTTTGATCTAATTATTTGCTCTACGGTTGCTACTTGATTTATTTAGATACATTTTATGACTGTTAATACATCTTTGAAAACTATTAGAGATACATTTATGATTTACTTCCCTCGATGAGGGTGTGGAAATTCTGGGATCATGTGCATTGACATATAAGCATTGCATTAGGGTGTTTTGGCACATTAGTGATATCTGTTATATGATGATATTTATATGCATGCTTCTTTATCAATTGATGTATTTCAATGTTATGCTTTCATGCTTTCATGCCATATTATGTTTTCGTGCTTTGTATTTTTGTATATATATATGTTGTGTTTAGATCATGACCTTATACTATTATTGTGGAATGGGCTTACGCCCCAGATCCTTAGAGTCGTGCTGGAATTGCAACGACGTCGAAGACGTGACATAACAATGATTTTGAATTTTCGATCGAAAGTAATGAGGCTTGATGTCACCCATGAGATTCTCAGTACCCATTCATACTCAGTTAGAGTTAATGATAAGCTTAGGGTTTTATTTAAGGATTTTATTTATTCTCCCTTCCTTATTGCAATGTTGTTGTCAGAATAGAATTCATGTATTTGAAAGAATTGTGATTTTATTTGGTCAATGTGAATTGTTGGGTCGTAAGTAACTCTGTAGTGTCTAAACTATTTTATATAATGCAACAGAGATTATAATTGTTATTTTTAGAAGAAAAAAAAATTACAATTAAATATTTTACTCTGATTTAAATTAAAATACGACTATCAATATTTTATCGATAAATATTTAATTGTTTTTTTTTATAAAAAAAGTTTACACTCACTAGACATTAAAGGAGTATCATAAGAGATATTTCCCTA
>NC_021166.2:27088249-27095417 GCF_000331145.2 Cicer arietinum
CATAGATGTAAATATTTTTTTCTATTTTAATTTGACAATGAATATTATTGCTTATGTTGACATGTCTTAATGTTCTATTTAGCCTCTCTCATTGGTATTTTCGTCAAAATTCCATCTTCAAAGGTTAGCTTCCATGTCAACATATCGGCTTTATTTTCTTCAAAGTTCTAGTTTATGATAAAACTTAATTATTTATTCTTCTGCAAGAACCATCATCTCATCAACAAACACCAACAAACACCTGTGCAAGTTGTCGAAGTCAAATCTTTTGAGAACTCTAAGGACACTCCTTGTAATCCTAATTATATGATCACACCCAACATAGATGCCCGAATGCAACATTGATCCATCAAATGGAAAGGGTTCTATTGGCATCGATGTTGCAGCATAAGAAGAGGTTGATAAATCTTTCAAAATCTCAAGAATAGTGTCCATGCAGCAAGATGATCAGTTTAATGAGATCCTATTGATGATATCTGCTCCAAGAAAAATCAACTATCCAGCTTCTGCTCATTCATCTATGCAAACTCTCCACCTCACATGGTTTAAGTTTTCATTTTCCTAAACCAACTAAAATAAAAGATGAAGCAAGTGATAGTGAGAGTGACACTCACTCATCTCCTCCACATCCTTTAGAGAAATTGGAGTGTCCCAAGAGATCTTTCCATCTTCACATATCAAGCACAGAGGTAAATTTTTTTTTTTTCTAATTTAATTTGACCATGAATGTTCTTTCTTATGTTGACGTGTTTTAATGTTCACTTTTAGCCTCTCTTTGTGGTATTTTCATAAAAAAATTCATCTTCAGAGGTTAGCTTTCAAAATTCTAATTTATGATAAATCTTGATAATTTATTATTTTGTCGGAATCATCATCTAATTAACAAACACCTATGCAGGTTGTCCAACTCAAATCTTTTGTATTCATATAATATGCATGAATATGTGTTAGTATAATAAATATATGAATCAATAGAGTTAATATTGATAAAAATTGTTAAATAACTTTATCGATTAAAATATACATGAATATTGGTAAAAATGTTAGGGTTTTTGATGCCTATATCCTCTTTTAAATTTTTTATTTTAAAATGTCCTAGTTTGAAAAAAAATATACAGAAATGTCATATTTTTTTCCAATTACTCATCGCAAACTGGGGATGCAATTTTCTGAAAGAGAATTTTTTTTTTCATTTTAATAGATGGTCGCATCCTGGCGCGACCTTGTACTGTGACAATTTTTTTTGTTGCCATTTAAAGAATATTTGTATTTATTATTAATTATTTTTATTATTTGAATACTTTAAAAATAATTAAAACATTTAAAAAATTAAAATATTATTATGAAATATAATAATAATAAATTTAATAATATTATAAATTTTTATAATAATAATTTTAATAATAATAATAACAATAATAAAATACATTAATAAATAATAATAATAATTTTAATAATATTTTAAATTTTAATAAAAATAATAATAATAATAAAGTAGATTATATTAATAAAATAAAATTAATTAAATTGAACTAATAAAATACGTTAAATTAAAAAAAAAAATACAGAAAATTGAAGGAAAAAATACATCAAATTTATATTTTATCATTATTATTATTATTATTATTATTTTTATTTATCAGATAAGAAAAATAGGAGGAATTTGTTATAATAATGTGCCAAAAAAGGAGGAAGTTGTTATAATAATTTGCCAAAAAACGGAAGAAGTTGTTATAATAATGTATCAACTTCCTCCTCTTTTGTCATATTATTATAACAAATTCCTCCTCTTTTGACCCATTATTATAACAACTTCCTCTTATTTTTCTTATCTAATAAATGAAAACAATAATAATCATAATGATAAAATATTAATTTGATGTAATTTTTCCTTCAATTTTCTGTATTTTTTTTAATTTAACGTATTTTATTGGTTCAATTTAATTAATTTTATTTTATTAATATAATCTACTTTATTATTATTATTACTATTATTATTTTTATTAAAATTTAGAATATTATTAAAATTATTATTATTAGTTATTAATGTATTTTATTATTGTTATTATTATTGTTATTGTTATTATTATTATTATTAAAATTATTATTATTATAAAAATTTATAATATTATTAAATTTATTATTATTTTTCATAATAGTATTTTGATTTTTTAAATGTTTTAATTATTTTTAAATTATTTAAATAATAAAAATAATTAATAATAAATATAAATATTTTTAGATGGCAAAAAAAATTTTTGTATATTTTTTTCAAACTAGGACATTTTAGAATTAAAAATTCAAAAGAGTGATATAGACATCAAAAACCCTTCTAAATAATATATATATACAAATTAAGTTAATGTTGTTTTTCTACTGATAAGAAAATTCGATATATATATATATATAACTTGTTCTAATTATATTTAATGTTACTAATATTATATTGTTATGAAATAAATATTTATTATTAAATTTTAATTACATATAAGCACCGTTGATTTGAAACATTACTTGTAAGTATAAATATGAAGAAAAAAGTTATTGCAATAAATAGTATTTTTTAATGGTATGTGTTAGTAATTTACTGTGACTTTAGATATATTTTTTTTTATATAGATTTTAGATATATAATTGAAATACTACTATTGTCTTAATTTTCTTATTTATTTAGTAATATCGGAAATTTTGTTGTTTTAATATAAGAATTTTATTTATTTGCTGATATAGATAGCCATGCCACACAAACTCGAACAAACAATAAGTCGCCATGTCATATATAATCTTCAAATCCTTCATCGACTCACACTCCACCACAAGATATGTCTACCATTACACTTTCATATGCTACGTGTATACACTACCAATACTCTAAGCAGGAAGAAATCCAAATGTGGATGAGATACATTACCACACACATGTGGATGAGAAATCCAAATGTGTATACACTACCAATATGACGGTTCAATCATTGATGCTCGCTCTAAGATCACTCAATTTAATTATTTATTTTGATATATACAAAATCAATTTCATGAGCTTGAAAGACAAACATTATCTCAATCTCTCAGCTCATCATCTCCATCTATGAATTCTACTCTTGTACTTGATGAGGCTACCACAAAACAGGAGATGAATAACCCTTTATCAGCAATTGCTAATGGAGAAGGGTCTTCTCGTCCCTCACAGTTAATTCTTGAAATGTTCAACTTAATAGATGAATCAACAGTTAAGTCAATGACCTATTTATCATGTTGGATTTAGTTGATTTTATTTTTTCCTATTAATGGATAATTTTATTTTACTATAAGAAATTTAAATAATTTTATTTGTGTTTAGTTATATTTATTGAATATTTACTACATACTCTCTCTCATTTATTGATTTAACCTATCCATTTAAGTAGCCGATGCCACATAAATATTGTTTATGTTTTTCATAAAAGGTGTGGTAAATTCTCCCATTTGTTGAGTGAATGTGCTCACAATCTCATGGTTGTTGTCATCTACTTGTTGTTGGACAGTAGTCAAAGAATCAAGTATTAGCCATACAAAAATTTGGGGCATATTTCTTGATGGTCTTATGACATGCCTGTCAAAGAATTAATAAAACTAGATGTCATTTCAAAAATTGGTTTGATACTAGAAGGCTCACACTTAATGCCCCATGGGCAATCCAAGCAAAATTTGATACAAAGGGAGGAATTTTCTTTGATTGTTTGAATTTGTTTCACCACGATAACTCTTAAGTGTATCAAATCGTTCAAGTAATAATAATAAAAAGAAAATTGTCTTTACATAGATAAGTATTAATTTAATTACGCAACAAAGTAAATATTACTTAGGTAAATAAAAAGGTTTATGATTGATTTATAAATTCGAACAAGCGTAAAATTAAATAGAGAAAATTCAATAAAAGAAAAATACTTAAAGAATTTAAATCACCTCATTTTCACTATGCAATTATTGATTCACTATTTTATCAATCTAAATTATTTGATTACTTCAAATTAACAAACTAGACTAAGAACCAATTCATTCGCTCAAAATCAATTTGTTTATAACAACAAACCCTAATTTATTATGTGACCAGACTTGTTACTCAAAGTATGTATGCGTTAATTTCTTATACACATGTTAATATTTTATATTCATATAACAATATTGAAACATGAACATATATTTTGGTTTTGGTGATTCCGACCTATTTCCTAATATTGAAATAATTCGTATATGTTCAATTCTATGGTGATGAAGCACATAAAAGCATTAAGAGCAAAAATATATAAATAATCAAACTCGTTTTAATTGTATAAATAACATAAGAAAACCAAAATTACATAAGTTCGATGAGGTTCATCTAATCCCTAATAAATGGAAAAATTAGTTAATGATTAACAACATAGTAACAATGAAGAAGATGAAATTACATGTAAAAAAGATGGAATGAATCTTTACTTAGTTCCTAGTCTCCAAGATGTACCAAATATGATCTTCAATGTCTCATAAGATAAAACCCTCACAAAATATGAGTTTTTAGCATAAATAGAGCTTTGGGACGTGTGCTATCGCATTGCTCTACATTGGACAAAAAACTGAACGCAACGGCTGAGTGCAATGTGTTGCCCTGAGTACAATGCTTTGCAGTGTTAAATAAACACATTTGTTTTTCCAAAATTGTTTTCCCTCTTATTTGATTTGCACTTTTCATCTTTGTACAAACCAAATTGAGTTTTGGTTTCTTCATGAAAGTTGTAGACATGGATATTAGCATTCATTTAAATCTAATTTGTCTCTATTTAGACATCTATAACTCCATCTATGATAAAAATATTGTACATGAATCATGTTGTTTTTCCACTAAAGTTGAGCATTGCGCTTAACCAATGAAACAAAATAAAATTAAACAAAATAGTTGGTTAATCGTAAAAATGAAAGCATAAACACCTTATTTAATCCAAAGTCTATTTATTCAAAATAACTCTAAAATGTAAATAAAATTAAAAGAAATAAACTAAACAATTGACTTAAAATGACTCTTAAATTATTGAATAATGAAGGATCACTAGACCACTCCTTGCATATGCACAAATTGAAGCTGCCTACTTCATCTCACATTGGTGGAATTTATCACTTCAAAAGAAAGTGGCAAACTAACAAGATAATTTACGGCCGTCGGTGCATTTGTTAATGCATGGCATGCAGACAATGCAGGACACTAGCATTGTTGTCACACTCTAATTCTAAAATAATTTTTTTAAATTATGCATAATTATTTAAAAAATTCAAAATAATAAAATTTAGCTTATAAACACCTAACATTTGAGAACTATAAAAATTTTATAAGTTTCATTTTACAAAATCCACATTATTTTTTCTATTATTAGCATTGTGTGAAATATATTTTTCCTTCATTTAATTTACTCTATGGTTGTCAATACTCTACAATAATTTAATTAATAACGTTATTAATTAAGAGTATATATAAGTGTATGGATTATTGGAATGAAATAAATAAATAAATAAATAAATAAGTAGGATAAGATTTATCTTAATTGATAAAAAAAAATGAGTTGTATCAAGTATTTTTCTTTTGAACTGTATTTCTACTTTGCTAATTTTTTTGTTGCATTATTATTTTATTTTGCCTTTATTTGTTATTTGTAAATAAATAAATGTATATGGCATGGTTAATTTATTTTAACTAAGTATTTTAGTAACATTATATTGATATTATTTTACAAACAAAAATGTGTCATTTATTAAAGAAAAATATTTTTGATATGATTTATTTTATTAGAAATGAGATAAACATATAAAAATAAAGAATTAAATAGTATGCACTATTAGTGTAAAATTTTACATTGACATTGTCTATATTAGCTCACCTTTATATGGTTATTTTAAAAGTGATGACATGGACATATAAATATAGTAGTCTTTTATTGGAGGTCAATATAATACTCTTTTACACTATTAAAACTTTAAAAATAATAAGGATAATAAAGGAAGGTTTGTACCGTGCACCCCCACTTTGACCTCCTATCCCCCCATTCATATGGAAAATACTATGTTGCTCTTAGTTTTATATATGAAAACTCCAAAAAAAATTTACTTTTCTTTTTTCACCCACTGCATTCGAAACTTTTAATTATTCGAATCTAACCCTACCAAACCTTTGAAATATTGAAACATTCGAAATACAAAAGTAAGTAAAAATTCAAAACTTCCAAATATTCGAAACAAGATTTTACCAGAAATTCGAATGTTTCTATGATGATAAACTTTCGAAGTTCATTTTTCCCATAAATAATGAAACTTTCGAAATGCAGAAAATTTCGAATGTTTCGAACAATATGAAAGTTTCGAAATGCAAAACTTTCGAACATATTGAAACTTTCGAAAATTCAACTTTCAGAAGTTTGAAATTCAATGAAAGTTTCGAATTTTGAAAAATTAGTAATAAATTTAATTAATAATAAATTTAATTAGTAATAAATTTCAAAATTAGTAATAAATTCCTAGTCCTAATTTGAAAAATTAGTAATAAATTAGTAATAAATTGTTATTCCTAATTTGAAAAATTAGTAATAAATTTAATTAATAATTAAAGAAATTGAAAAATTTGAAAGTTTCGAAATTTTTGAAACTTTCGAAACTGACATAATTCGATTGTTTGAAACTTTCGAAGAATATGTGTTTCAGAAGTTTCAGATTCATCGAAACTTTCGAAATTTTCTGAAATTTGTGTTTCGGAACTTTCAAATTCATCAAAAGTTCCAAAAGTTATAGCTTCGAAAGTTTCACATTCTTTCAAACTTTCAAAGGTTTCTGGAAAAGTTCATTTCGAAGCTTTTAGATTTATCGAAATTTGTATTTAATTCTGTTAATTTAAGTTTCGAATGTTTTGAATTTAACTAAAGTTTCGAAATATAGAAAAAAACTCACTTTGAATAATTTCGAAAGTTTCAAACTTTCAAATATTCTGAAATTTTTGAAAAGTCAAAAAGGGTACGATATCAATGATGTCCACCTAAATGACCCCCAGTCCCACATGTACGATGTCGTCGAACTCGTCTAGCTCTCTGAACAAGTTGCGGTTCTTCCGGTTCATCGTCATTTTGATCATTTTCTTCAATGTAAGCTGTAGATGGATTAGAACCACTGCC
>NC_021166.2:27095429-27098037 GCF_000331145.2 Cicer arietinum
TTGAATCAAATACAGCGTATGCCGACTCAGGAGTTGTGCACTGAGTTCCAAACAAATTATAGAGAAGCCCATCTTCTGTCGGATAATCGGGTGTTGGTATTTCTGGCACCGACGGAACGTAATACTGAGATGGTGGTGGATCATAAAATGGAACTTCAGTAGCGACGTGTATGTGAGGTGATGATGAAGACGGTCCTGCTGTGTATTGGTGTTGTGGGGTTGATTGGGAGGTCGATTGCACACGAGGATATGACGGCGGTTGTAAACGGGGATCACAGAGATATTGTTCAACAGATATAAACAATTTGGTGTGTTGTCTAAACCAAATCATATATTCTGTGCTATGACATAAAACACCTTGTACGATGTTACCTTGCAACACGTAATTATGGCGCTCATTCCAATGGTTTATTTCGACACTAATTAAATAAATAAAATAAAATAAATAAAAAATTCAGAATAAATAAAATAAAATAACCAATTAATGACACTAATTAAATAAATAAAATAAAATAAATAAAAAATTCAGAATAAATAAAATAAAATAACCAATTAATGACACTAATTAAATAAATAAAATAAAATAAATAAAAAATTCAGAATAAATAAAATAAAATAACCAATTAATGACACTAATTAAATAAATAAAATAAAATAAATAAAAAATTCAGAATAAATAAAATAAAATAACCAATTAATGACACTAATTAAATAAATAAAATAAAATAAATAAAAAATTCAGAATAAATAAAATAAAATAACCAATTAATGACACTAATTAAATAAATAAAATAAAATAAATAAAAAATTCAGAATAAATAAAATAAAATAACCAATTAATGACACTAATTAAATAAATAAAATAAAATAAATAAAAAATTCAGAATAAATAAAATAAAATAACCAATTAATGACACTAATTAAATAAATAAAATAAAATAAATAAAAAATTCAGAATAAATAAAATAAAATAACCAATTAATGACACTAATTAAATAAATAAAATAAAATAAATAAAAAATTCAGAATAAATAAAATAAAATAACCAATTAATGACACTAATTAAATAAATAAAATAAAATAAATAAAAAATTCAGAATAAATAAAATAAAATAACCAATTAATGACACTAATTAAATAAATAAAATAAAATAAATAAAAAATTCAGAATAAATAAAATAAAATAACCAATTAATGACACTAATTAAATAAATAAAATAAAATAAATAAAAAATTCAGAATAAATAAAATAAAATAACCAATTAATGACACTAATTAAATAAATAAAATAAAATAAATAAAAAATTCAGAATAAATAAAATAAAATAACCAATTAATGACACTAATTAAATAAATAAAATAAAATAAATAAAAAATTCAGAATAAATAAAATAAAATAACCAATTAATGACACTAATTAAATAAATAAAATAAAATAAATAAAAAATTCAGAATAAATAAAATAAAATAACCAATTAATGACACTAATTAAATAAATAAAATAAAATAAATAAAAAATTCAGAATAAATAAAATAAAATAACCAATTAATGACACTAATTAAATAAATAAAATAAAATAAATAAAAAATTCAGAATAAATAAAATAAAATAACCAATTAATGACACTAATTAAATAAATAAAATAAAATAAATAAAAAATTCAGAATAAATAAAATAAAATAACCAATTAATGACACTAATTAAATAAATAAAATAAAATAAATAAAAAATTCAGAATAAATAAAATAAAATAACCAATTAATGACACTAATTAAATAAATAAAATAAAATAAATAAAAAATTCAGAATAAATAAAATAAAATAACCAATTAATGACACTAATTAAATAAATAAAATAAAATAAATAAAAAATTCAGAATAAATAAAATAAAATAACCAATTAATGACACTAATTAAATAAATAAAATAAAATAAATAAAAAATTCAGAATAAATAAAATAAAATAACCAATTAATGACACTAATTAAATAAATAAAATAAAATAAATAAAAAATTCAGAATAAATAAAATAAAATAACCAATTAATGACACTAATTAAATAAATAAAATAAAATAAATAAAAAATTCAGAATAAATAAAATAAAATAACCAATTAATGACACTAATTAAATAAATAAAATAAAATAAATAAAAAATTCAGAATAAATAAAATAAAATAACCAATTAATGACACTAATTAAATAAATAAAATAAAATAAATAAAAAATTCAGAATAAATAAAATAAAATAACCAATTAATGACACTAATTAAATAAATAAAATAAAATAAATAAAAAATTCAGAATAAATAAAATAAAATAACCAATTAATGACACTAATTAAATAAATAAAATAAAATAAATAAAAAATTCAGAATAAATAAAATAAAATAATCATTTAATGAGACTAATTAAATAAATAAAATAAAATAAATAAAAAATTCAGAATAAATAAAATAAAATAATCATTTAATGAGACTAATTAAATAAATAAAATAAAATAAATAAAAAATTCAGAATAAATAAAATAAAATAACCAATTAATGACAATAATTAAATAAATAAAATAAAATAAATAAAAAATTCAGAATAAATAAAATAAAATAAT
>NC_021166.2:27098194-27098581 GCF_000331145.2 Cicer arietinum
GTAAAAATCTAAGGAAGGAAGTGAAGATGTTGTGAGTAGAATTCTGAGGGAGGAAGTATTTATAGAGTCGTTTCCTCAGGGAACGATTTCTCACACGGTCAAGACTTCAGTAGGAAGTCGCTTCCCCAGGCCACGACTTCAGTAGGAAGTCGCTTCCCAGGCCACGACTTCATCAGGAAGTCGCTTCCCCAGGCCACGACCTCTTCAAGAGGTCGCTTCCCCAGGCCACGGCACATCAGGCACGCCATTCCACTTAATCTCGTCTGTTGAATAAATGTTATCAACGGATGTAAATCATCTATGCAAGGCAATCCTTGTAATATAGTTTCAACCAATTAGAAGTTTCTATTCAATATTTAATCTTGGCCATTGAATAAATTTTATCAA
>NC_021166.2:27098763-27100234 GCF_000331145.2 Cicer arietinum
GTTGAAAAAGTTCTATAAATAGACTATCTCACCACACCTTCTATCTCATCATACCTTTTCACCACACCTTCTATCTCACCATACCTTCTCAATCATTTAGTCATGGCTGCTCAACAAGTAATTTGTATTGTTTATTACAATGGTTCAATTGTTGATGGAGTTGAAGGAAAAACATTTGTAAGTGACTATAAAAAGGCGTTCAAAGTACATTCGGGAAGCAACCTTGCTCGTCTAAAGAATGTCATTAGAAAAAAATTACAGCTCGATGACAACGTCACGATAAGTGATATAGTTTATCGACACCTCGTGTTCTTTGGTGAAAATACAACAAGGTTTGAACTCATGAAGATTTGCGACGATGAAGATGTTGAGTTGATGTTTGATGTTTATGCACAGTGGTCACAACTCGGCACCATCGAGTTATATGTTACCTTTGAGTCTGCTCCTCCATCAACAAACATTGATCAACCATCAACATCAAACATACCTTATCAACCCGACTTATATTCTCCATCGCAACACTATGAACCATCACAACACTATCCTCCGTCACAACACTATCCTCCATCACAACACTACGAACCATATTCTACCCAATTAGAACAAACTCGTTCAGAAAGTTTTCAACTCCATCATCAATCTCCTCCAACAAGTCCACAATGCGATCTTCCCCTTAGTGTCTTACATAGTATCAACGACGAAGATTTCAGTGATACAAGTGAAGAGGATGAAACATACTTCGATGAATCATCTGATAATTCTGTCGATGACATTGATGGTGACGAAGATATGGAAGCAGAAGATCAACCTATTCTACCTGATTTCGATCCACCATCTCACCTGAAGAGCATCAATTTAGATACTCAACAGAAATCAAGTGAATTTGATCACTTGCTCATTAACGAAGTCCCAACAGTAGATGGAACTCTTGCGGTTGGAATGAAGTTTCAGAACAAAGATGAATGCATACATGCAATCAAGCGCTACCACATAAAACAATCATTGAATTTTGTGGTACAAAAGTCAGATTTAGAAAGGTATGTCATTTATTGTTCAGATCCAAATTGTTTGTTTAGATGTAGAGCTTCAAAACGCAAAAAAAGTGAATTGTGGGTTATTGGTAAATTGAATGTGCCTCATACATGCACAAATTCTGTATTGTCACAAGATCATACGAAGCTCGATTCTAATATGATATGTCAAAGCATAATGCAAGTTGTGAAAGTAGATCCTTCAATCAAAGTGAAGGTAATTGTTGCTCAGATTCGGTCTTTACATAACTACACAGTTAGTTATAAAAAGGCCTGGATAGGAAAGAATAAAGCGATCGAACAAATTTATGGCAACTGGGAAGAGTCTTACAATCAACTCCCACAATGGTTGTTGGTTATGAAAACGTTTGCTCCAGGAACTAAAATAGAAATGGAAACCATCCCAGCTTATCATGAGAATAGTTTGATAAATGGGATAA
>NC_021166.2:27101366-27109870 GCF_000331145.2 Cicer arietinum
GTCTTCATCATCACCTCACATACACGTCGCTACTGAAGTTCCATTTTATGATCCACCACCATCTCAGTATTACGTTCCGTCGGTGCCAGAAATACCAACACCCGGTTATCCGACAGAAGATGGGCTTCTCTATAATTTGTTTGGAACTCAGTGCACAACTCCTGAGTCGGCATATGCTGTATTTGATTCAATGTATAATCAACAATCCCAAAATGTAATGGAACCAGGTGGCAGTGGTTCTAATCCATCTACAGCTTACATTGAAGAAAATGATCAAAATGACGATGAACCGGAAGAACCGCAACTTGTTCAGAGAGCTAGACGAGTTCGACGACATCGTACATGTGGGACTGGGGGTCATTTAGGTGGACATCATTGATATAAATTTAATGTATTTTGTTTTTTCAAATTTGATTGATGTACTTTTTTATTATTAATTTAATGTATTTCATTTCGTTTTCAAGTTATCAATATCAATTTCTTTTCATTTAATTGTTATTATTATTTAATTTTTAATATCATTTTAAGTATAATAATTTTTAATTAAAAGTATAATAGTTATTTATTATAATAATAACAATAATTAAAATATAACATTTATTAATAATTAATTATTAACGTATTTTTAATTAATTATTAGTATTTTTATTTTTTAAATAATTAAATTAATAATTTAATGTATTTCATTTTATTTTCATGTTATCAATATAAATTTCTTTTCATTTAATTGTTATCATTATTTAATTTTTATTATCATTTAATTTATTTATTTAATCACTTTAATTATAATAATTTTTAATTATACCTATAATAATTATTTATTATAATAATAATAATAATAATGATAATAATAATAATAATAATAATTAAAATATAAATTTTATTTATAATTTATTACTATACTTTATTGTAATTTAATATTAGTATTTTATTTTTTAAATAATTAAATTAATAATTCTAATAATAAACTAACTTTAAAATATAAAAAAAAAAAAAAAAAAAAAAACCCAGTGGGAGGTCGCTTCCCCAGGAAACGACCCCCTGTTAGCATTAAAAAAATTTCTCTTCAAGAGGTCGCTTCCCCATGGACCGACTTTCTGAAGGAACGAAAAAGTAGGACATTCAGGGAATATTGTTTCAGAGTATGGCATTTGGGGAATAAAAAAAAAAAAGGATATAAGCATCTTTTTCCCGTTTGATGCATATGATAAATTAAAGACACGATAAATATAAAGTTAGATAAGGATATCACAAGATAGTAACATGATAAACATTATCATATATTAAAATTTGATACACATGTGTTAACCAACTTGATAACATTTTATTTTGTCATATATTTGATACATATTTCATCATGACATGATATAATATATATTATATCTAAATAACAAAATTATCATTGTGAATAATTACATATTAGTTTTTTTTTTAAATTAACTTATTATTATAAATTAACAAAAAAATACTAAAAAATGAAATAAGTAATGAAATAATTTAATATTTAAAACTATCAATTGACAATACTATATACAATGTTTATTTTTTAAAAAAAATTAACGAGTAACCAAATAATTCTATTTTATTTGTTAGAATGCAAATCAAGATATGATATATATATTATATGTAAATGACAAAAATACATTTGTAAAAAAATGATATTTATTTTTAAATTTCAATTAATTTTTATAATTATAATTTTGAATATTAATTTATTAAATTGTATAAAAAGATAAAACTACCCTTGTAATAAAATCATAAATATTTTTTAAATAATATTTTATTTTTATATTTGATATCAAATACTATTAATTAATTTTATGTTTATATTTGGTTAGATTTATATTTTTATTTTTATATTTAAATTATATTTTATAAATTATTTATATTTTTTTATTTTTTTATATTTCGATTTTATAAGAGTAATTTGAGTAAATTACTATTTTTGTTATATTTTGCTTTTTTCTAACTAAATTTTTGTTCATGTTAGAAATGTCAACTAAAGAAATTGAATATAAAACATATTCAATCAAATACATATTGCTATCATGTCTATTATTATATTTAGGAAACGGATCCTCAAGATGCAGAATCTAGCATAACATTAGCCAGAAAGAAATAAGAGGGCTACACTGTACCAATAGTGGGTGAGAGAAATCGAAAAAGCAGCGCCGCTGTTACTGAGAAGAAAGAAAAGTTGGTTCTGTTGGCTGTGCAACAAACTTACTCGGATTTTACTTAAATTTTACCATTAAACTCGATTTAGTAATATACTTTGAGTTAGTTTGATATACCTTTAATTTAAAATATTGATTGATATTTTGATAGAAAATATATTTAATCGGTTTAAAATGTTGTTTTAATAAAATAATATTTTTTACTTGTGCTAAATATGACGTGTATGATCGTAGGATTAGTTGATAAATATAATTGAGTTAGATGTAATATTCAGATTTTGATTTAGTGGTGAAGGTGTTTAATCTGTATTTTGGTGAAGAATGTAAGGAGAATGTTTTAGAAATTTAAAAGTAAAAGAAGAGGTTGTGTTAATAGAATGCAGTTTTTTAGTAGGCTGAAGTTAGGCCTGTATTGGTTATTTGTGGACTTTGATGGAACTGACATTTACGAGATAGTTGTTAGTGTCCTATATAATTTAATTAGGGGTGTACAACGGTCATGTTCGGGCGGTTTTGGATCGTAAATCACCATCCAAACAAAACCATCGGTTGAATGATCTCAAATCAGAAAGAGATTGTTGCTTATATTTCGATCGACATCACAGCTTGCAACCATGCCTAGTTGCAGTTGTTTGATCCACATTCAAGGCCTTGACACAAGAAATTGATGAAAAAAGGTGAAGAAAAAGAGTTCACCAATCAAGACCTCTACGTGGAAGAGAAGAAGGCAACCTAAAAAGAAGAATGAAAAAGAGTTCTTACCTTTGTTATTGAGGAGAAAAGATAAAGTAAAGTTACAAAAAAAAACTATCAAGTCTTTACCTTTGTTAGTGGGGAGAAAAGATAAAATAAAGTTACAAAAAACAATTAGAAAAGTTATGTATAAACGTTGGCTTCCATTCCATTATCCAAAGACAATAAAATTAAATTTTGATTTTTTAATAAATAAAAAATTACCTTGCTTCCACTTTCCAATAAGATGTTGACTGGTTATAGTTTTTTTCCACTTTTCAAAGTGCATTTTTTCTTAAACAACTTGAAAATTTCGGGTCTTGAAAATGTAGTGTGGTTGTCTCTTCGTTCGGTTCGGATATAATATACTTCATTTTGAAAATCAAAACCGATCATAGACCTGTTTGCACCCGCCTGCTTTCTTGTTATTAATGTTGGATATATCAGTTTCGAGCGAACTTCAGCTATTTGTTCCCCCCTACTATATATAATTATTTCAGTTTTAGTTTTATGGCATATGAGTATCTTAATTTTGAAATTGTATGTATATTGTTGAAATGGTTAAGTAGAGATTGAGCTATTTCTTAATTCATGGTTTCTGTAGAAAATATATTTGAATAATAATCAGAGTACAATCACTAATTTGTTGAAATCGACTATGATATATCTAATGGACTTAATTAATACTAATGAGCCTAATATGTACAATTAGACTATACTATAATTAAAATACCTCCTCAAGCTAGTGAATAAATATTTATCATTTCCAGCTTGCAAGTAAGTAAAATATAAAAAAAAAAAAAAAAAAAAAAACCCAGGGGGAGGTCGCTTCCCCAGGAAACGACCCCCTGTTAGCATTAAAAAAATTTCTCTTCAAGAGGTCGCTTCCCCATGGACCGACTTTCTGAAGGAACGAAAAAGTAGGACATTCAGGGAATATTGTTTCAGAGTATGACATTTGGGGAATAAAAAAAAAAAAGGATATAAGCATCTTTTTCCCGTTTGATGCATATGATAAATTAAAGACACGATAAATATAAAGTTAGATAAGGATATCACAAGATAGTAACATGATAAACATTATCATATATTAAAATTTGATACACATGTGTTAACCAACTTGATAACATTTTATTTTGTCATATATTTGATACATATTTCATCATGACATGATATAATATATATTATATCTAAATAACAAAATTATCATTGTGAATAATTACATATTAGTTTTTTTTTTAAATTAACTTATTATTATAAATTAACAAAAAAATACTAAAAAATGAAATAAGTAATGAAATAATTTAATATTTAAAACTATCAATTGACAATACTATATACAATGTTTATTTTTTAAAAAAAATTAACGAGTAACCAAATAATTCTATTTTATTTGTTAGAATGCAAATCAAGATATGATATATATATTATATGTAAATGACAAAAATACATTTGTAAAAAAATGATATTTATTTTTAAATTTCAATTAATTTTTATAATTATAATTTTGAATATTAATTTATTAAATTGTATAAAAAGATAAAACTACCCTTGTAATAAAATCATAAATATTTTTTAAATAATATTTTATTTTTATATTTGATATCAAATACTATTAATTAATTTTATGTTTATATTTGGTTAGATTTATATTTTTATTTTTATATTTAAATTATATTTTATAAATTATTTATATTTTTTTATTTTATTATATTTCGATTTTATAAGAGTAATTTGAGTAAATTACTATTTTTGTTATATTTTGCTTTTTTCTAACTAAATTTTTGTTCATGTTAGAAATGTCAACTAAAGAAATTGAATATAAAACATATTCAATCAAATACATATTGCTATCATGTCTATTATTATATTTAGGAAACGGATCCTCAAGATGCAGAATCTAGCATAACATTAGCCAGAAAGAAATAAGAGGGCTACACTGTACCAATAGTGGGTGAGAGAAATCGAAAAAGCAGCGCCGCTGTTACTGAGAAGAAAGAAAAGTTGGTTCTGTTGGCTGTGCAACAAACTTACTCGGATTTTACTTAAATTTTACCATTAAACTCGATTTAGTAATATACTTTGAGTTAGTTTGATATACCTTTAATTTAAAATATTGATTGATATTTTGATAGAAAATATATTTAATCGGTTTAAAATGTTGTTTTAATAAAATAATATTTTTTACTTGTGCTAAATATGACGTGTATGATCGTAGGATTAGTTGATAAATATAATTGAGTTAGATGTAATATTCAGATTTTGATTTAGTGGTGAAGGTGTTTAATCTGTATTTTGGTGAAGAATGTAAGGAGAATGTTTTAGAAATTTAAAAGTAAAAGAAGAGGTTGTGTTAATAGAATGCAGTTTTTTAGTAGGCTGAAGTTAGGCCTGTATTGGTTATTTGTGGACTTTGATGGAACTGACATTTACGAGATAGTTGTTAGTGTCCTATATAATTTAATTAGGGGTGTACAACGGTCATGTTCGGGCGGTTTTGGATCGTAAATCACCATCCAAACAAAACCATCGGTTGAATGATCTCAAATCAGAAAGAGATTGTTGCTTATATTTCGATCGACATCACAGCTTGCAACCATGCCTAGTTGCAGTTGTTTGATCCACATTCAAGGCCTTGACACAAGAAATTGATGAAAAAAGGTGAAGAAAAAGAGTTCACCAATCAAGACCTCTACGTGGAAGAGAAGAAGGCAACCTAAAAAGAAGAATGAAAAAGAGTTCTTACCTTTGTTATTGAGGAGAAAAGATAAAGTAAAGTTACAAAAAAAAACTATCAAGTCTTTACCTTTGTTAGTGGGGAGAAAAGATAAAATAAAGTTACAAAAAACAATTAGAAAAGTTATGTATAAACGTTGGCTTCCATTCCATTATCCAAAGACAATAAAATTAAATTTTGATTTTTTAATAAATAAAAAATTACCTTGCTTCCACTTTCCAATAAGATGTTGACTGGTTATAGTTTTTTTCCACTTTTCAAAGTGCATTTTTTCTTAAACAACTTGAAAATTTCGGGTCTTGAAAATGTAGTGTGGTTGTCTCTTCGTTCGGTTCGGATATAATATACTTCATTTTGAAAATCAAAACCGATCATAGACCTGTTTGCACCCGCCTGCTTTCTTGTTATTAATGTTGGATATATCAGTTTCGAGCGAACTTCAGCTATTTGTTCCCCCCTACTATATATAATTATTTCAGTTTTAGTTTTATGGCATATGAGTATCTTAATTTTGAAATTGTATGTATATTGTTGAAATGGTTAAGTAGAGATTGAGCTATTTCTTAATTCATGGTTTCTGTAGAAAATATATTTGAATAATAATCAGAGTACAATCACTAATTTGTTGAAATCGACTATGATATATCTAATGGACTTAATTAATACTAATGAGCCTAATATGTACAATTAGACTATACTATAATTAAAATACCTCCTCAAGCTAGTGAATAAATATTTATCATTTCCAGCTTGCAAGTAAGTTGATTGAATTTTTTGGTTGGTAATTATTTTGTTAACACGTTTGTGAGCTGATTTTCAAAAGGAATGTAGTTTGTAGTTATTAATTCATTATTCAACTTCTTTTTAATAAGATGTATGTCTATCTCGTTATGTCATGTTGAACATGACTATGGACAATACTCATGGTCGATTTATTGTGACAAAAATATAGCTTTATAGGACATTCAACTTTACCTTCAGATGTTCTAGCACAATTTTCATCCACAATAGCTTACAAATTTTTTGTGTCATAGCTCTAAATTATTGCTTCTTACTCCTCCAAGCAACAAGGTTCCTACATAAGGAAGTACAATAATTGGAAGTAGATATTCTATTACTCAAGATCTTGCATAATCAACATCATTGTATGCCTCCATAGTTAGGCTTCCACCTCTTTTAAACAAGAGTCTTCTCTCTGAAGTGGCTTTAATATAATGTAGAACATGGTCTACGACTTGTAAATGTTTTACCCTCAAATCATTCATGAATTGACTCACCACACTAACTACACAAGCAAATCCGACCTAGTGTTTGCCAAGTAAATCAATTTTCCCATTAATATATGATATTGTGCTTTGTCAACTTTGGCACTTTTTTTCTCATAACTCATCTTGTGATTTTGTTCTATAGGAACACTCGCAGGTTTGCATCAAAATTTGCATGTTTCTTGCAAATGATCAAGTGCATACTTGCTCTGAAAAATAAAAATGTCCTACTTTGAGTAGGCCACCTCAATTCCTAATACATACTTGAGATGTTCAATGTCATTTCAAATTATGTTGATAATTTATTCTTAAGCATTTGTCTCTAAGTTAAATCATTTCTTGTAACAATAATATCATCAACATAGATAAGAAGTATAGTTAACTTTCCTTTGACTGTTTGAAAAAAGGGTGTGATCTCATTGATTTTGCTTATATCCCAAACACACCATGATCATTGTGAATCTTCCAAACAACGCTCAAGGGGACTACTTTAGTCCATATAAGACATTTCTCAATCGACACACCTTGTTGGTTCTTATGATACCAAAGCCTGATAGAATCTCCATATACATCTCCTCCTCTAAGTCTCCATCTAAGAAAATATTTTTACATCAAATTGGTGCAGTTCACATCATGAGTGGGAAGCAAGGGATAATAAAATACAAACAATCTCCATATACATCTCCTCCTCTAAGTCTCCTCATAATCAACGTCATATGTCTAATTATATCATTTTGCCACTAGTTTGACCTTGTAACGATCAATGTTATTATTTAATTTGAGTTTTACTATATAGATCCATTTATATCCAATTGGCTCCTTACCTCTCAAGTTCCATTTTTCTCAAGTGCTTTCATTTCTTCAGCCATAGCTTGAACCCAACTATTATCTTGCAATGCTTCTTGAATAGATAATGAGATTCTCACATAGTCAACAATTGCAATAAAAACTTGATACTGCAGGAAAAGATGTTTAGAAGAGACAAATTAATAAATAGAATATAATTATTTAGTAGGGATGACAAAATGGGCCATCCTGCCCTACCATGCATCATCAATAACCCATTTAAAAAGGGGTAGGGCGGAGCAGGCCAATTAGTGCTAATGGATTAAAATCTTAACTCGCTCCTTTACAATGCAGGCTGCCTCGTTAACTTTTGGAATTTTTTGATTAATTAATAAATTTAGGAAAACTATATAAAATGTGTAAATAAAATTATAGAGTATTCAAGGAAACCAAAATATAAAACTAATGAGTCAAATAAAAATATAGAAATATCATTCAAACATTCATCATTTATCATCTAAAAAATAAAATATGTCATACAAAGTTAATGTATCCACCATTCCAATTCACAAATTAAAGTCCTCAAATATTTTGTGAATTTATAAACAATTTTTTGCCAAATAACATTGCCCTCTAATATTTTGTGAATTGGAAAGTAATTGCGGGCTAAGAATTATTACAAAAAAAATTATTTTTTATTTAGACACCAACGGGTCAACACGAATTGTCTCGTCATCGTTTTGTTTTTTGGCGAGTTAGGTGGGACAAAAAAAAAAGGGGTGGTGAGTTGAAAATCTCAATTTTCCC
>NC_021166.2:27110137-27163070 GCF_000331145.2 Cicer arietinum
TACAAAAAACGAAGAACTAAACGGGTCACCCTGACAAGACAAATCCATTTTTCCATCCCTAATATTTAGAGGCACAAAATCTTTTATCCTTTCTCAAAGCAATGAGTAAATCATTCAAATCAATATTACAAGTATCATACATATGAGAATCACCAATAGAGGAATCATTTTCAGTACTTACCACTAGATCAATATCGCAAGTATTAGAAATATCAGGATCGCCAATAGAAGTATCATTTTAACCATTTACCACCGGTTCAAGAAACTAAAGTTGTTTATGAAGTATGTTTGATTTACTTCTTCTCCAATACACGAAATTTGGTGTCAAATGTGCAAATTCAATAGACAACTCAAATTCAGAAGCAATACTAACTAAAGACGTCCTCACAATAGGCAACTCGGTTTCAAAGGTGACGCTAATAAAAGGAAGTAAAGCGGGTAGTTTAGGGAAACTAGAACCAATGATTAGGAGCTTGAAATCAGATTCATTATCGTTCATGTTCTCCCTCTTAGGTTAAGGATGAGTGAAGTAAGACAGGTTCTCGTGAAATGTGACATCTTTAGAAACAAATTACTTACGAAAGGGAGGATGATAACATTTGTACCCTATTTGGTTAGAAGGATAACCCACAAAAAAACATCTAACTGCACGATAATCCAACTTAGTCGATGTTGTTTATCAACATGGACAAAATATTCGCATCCATATGCTCGAGACTTAAGACTCTTCATAATTGAAAGATAAGGAAAAATTGAAATTATAAACTGAACATGACTAACATTACAAATATCACAAGATGGTATTCAATTAATTAGATATACATCAGTCAACATTGTTTCACTCCAATATGATATTGGAACAGACATTTGGAAGAGAATAACTCAAGTAACTTCAAGTAAGTGGAGATTATTCCTTTTTGCAATCCTATTTTGTTGTAGAGTGTCACCACCTGTAAACTAATGAATAATGTCATGTTTACAATTAAAACTTGAAAGGTTATGATTATTATACTATTTTCCATTGTCAAACCGTAATCTATCAATGACTTTCCTAAATTATGTCTATACCATATTGTTAAATTGAATGGGCAGTTGTGGTACTTTTGACTTATCCTTCATCAAAAATTTCAAGTTACTCAAGAACAATCAACAATAAAGGAGATAGACCATCTCACACCAGAAATATTATAAATAGGAGTAGGTCCCCATACATGTGATTAGTGGCTCTAGAATCCAAAATACAAAAATCCTTAAACATAATACCAAATGCAATAAGGGAGTTGGAACAAATACTTTTATCAATCATGAGTAATACCAGAATTAGTACTCTCAATTTCTTCCATTAAAAAGGAGAGGATAAAAAGAAAAGGCTAAAAACTGGCCCGAAAACGAAACACATATGACTAGTAGCGGTTATGGATGAACAATGTCGAACGAACAGTACCGCATGCGAGTGAACAGTAAAAAAAGTCAAATGAACGATGCACACCCCAATAGTATTTTTACATGTAAACAACGTTTGCGCAGATGAATAGTGTTGCGGTTAACGTATAAAATAAACTACAATGAAGGCAGAAAGAAGGGTCTGTGCGTAGTGACAGAACTTAACAAAAATATTGGTAATGTTAAATTTGTAAACTTTTAATCGATAAATTAAACATAATATTTTATTGTATATTAAAAATTTTAAAATTTAAAGTTGTAACATGAGCACGCAAAATTTGTAAACACAATTGCAAAGGAATGGAAAATTAGACTGAGAAGTTGAACTAGTTTGAGATAGATGAGCATGACATATCAATTTAATTTGTTATTTTGTAGAGAAAAAAATTTGGATGCCATTTTGGATGAACTTTTACTATTTTTCTCATAATTTTCTAACCAAACCAATGAAAAACATGTTGATTTGATTCGATTTAATCGGGGTGATATTTTTTAAAATTAAGACATCTATTTTATAAAATCCAATTTTTTTTCAAACACTAGATTTTTTTATACTATTGAAATAATTGTATAAACTTTTTTTATGACACAAGTACATAAACTACAATGATAATATAATATATATAAAAAAATACTTAAATACAATTTTTTTAATGATAACATTGATATAGTGTGAAATAAAATATATTGGTTTTGCTTCGATATCAATCGTTGATTTTAAATGCCATAAAATCATACTTAATCATTAGATTATGAATAATTTATTTAATTAAGTTCAGTTTGGACTAAAACACTAAAATAAAATAATATAAAAAATTGATTAATTTCAATTAAATTTTGAGTCTATCAAATTATAGGTTTGATGTTTATATCTTAGACGAATCTCACATCAGACAATTAGAATTTAAATTGAAAGATGTAGTGTATTATTTTAGATTTTTTTGTAATTTTTGTTATAGGTTGCAAAAATAATTGTTGGGACTTTGGAGTGGTCATGACCACCCCTAGTCCCAACAAAGCTTCGCCGCTAACTGTTCAAGTTCATTGTGCGAAAGCTTAAATCAAGGGATGGAGTGAGAGTGAGCTGAAATTCAAGAATGTAAACTAAGTGAAATTAACAGAAAAATCGTATTTTCTAAAATTCGTCTGGGGGTTGAAACCCTTTAAGTAATAATTAATTAATAAAAATACTTAGAATTTGATGAGATCAATATATTGGTTAAAATTTTAAAAATTTGACACGGAGAAGATTTTTTTTCTAAGTTATGCCACTTTGAACAGTTTATTGATTATATGTCTCCTCTTCTTCAATCGTAATATTTAATAATACACAAAGACAATAAAACATCTAAAACCTAAAGAAGTAAAAACAAATTATTTACTATTCATTATATAATCTAAATTATATTTAATAATATAAACCTATATATCAAACATAATTGTATGTTTAAAACTTAAAAATAAAATTCTATAATATGAATATGCATGTATTTAACTTAAAACACAGAAACGATATGTTAGATGAAATATAATATAGGCTAAATTACATCTGTGGTCCCTTAACTTAATTTCAGGTAACGTTTTAGTCCTTTATCTTTTTTTTTTCCCCGACTTGGTCCTTTATTTTAATTTTAAGTGACAATTTGGTATTTTATGTTTTAAAATTTTAACAATGTTATCCTTCTTTATACAAAAATTCAAAAAAAAAATTCAATCAAAACTCATAAAATTAATTATATTCTTCAATATAATACAAATTTCATCAAATTCGTAACGCAAATCTTCAAATAAACTCATATTTTCATACTTTATTTGATATTGTTAGAAATAAATGACTAAATCGGAAAAAAAAAAGATAAAGGAATAAAACGTTACCTGAAATTAAGTTAAGGGACCACAAATGTAATTTAGCCTATAATATAACATAATATAATATAATATACTTTACAATACTTATTTTCAACCAAATGAATATTTATGCTTCAATCTAAATTATAATTAAAATAAGATAAAGATTTTGTAAACAGAATTATACTTGATCATATACAAGAGAAAATGAAAGGAAGTCAATAAAGAAATATTTTGAAAATTTGTATTCTACAAAAATCTAATATTATTTGGTTTAGATATTCATTTGATTGTTTATTTATTTATTATATAAAAATAACCCTATTATACTATCTATACTATTAGAATATGGTGAATCTGTAGAGTACTGAACCAAATAATTAGAACGTAGTGAACCTTAGAACATATTGAATACGTGTGTGCCTTTATCTAAAAACATATTGAACATAGTGAACCTGTGAACATATAGAAGGTCATCTTTTAGAGCATGATGTTGCTGACTTTTTTTTATAAATCAAGTTCGGTAAAAAGAAAACATTATTTCTCTCACTAAAATTCATTCTATACATAATCGATATTCAAACAAAATATAAATAATAATCATGACCGGGAATAATAAAAAATAAAATAATAAAAAGACGATCCAAAAAAAAGAATCAAATATTAGTGATATAGACACTAAATGTTTAGTGATATAGACACTTATAAATGTTTCGTTGGTTAGTGAGTGCACCACAGGTGTAGGCTTTCTTCTCTTTCGTGCTCTATGTATTGGCTTAAAAAGTAATGAGTACTGTTTAATTTGATCAGTACTGTTTCCTATGCGGCACTAATAGAAAATACGAAGGACTTGTCAATAACATGTATATATAAAGTAAAGGCACACTACTTATTTTCATGTGTGCCTTATTCCTTTGTTTTCTTTTTTTTTTCTTTTTTATTTATTTATTATATTTTCTAGAAAAAAAATACTTTCAAAATATATTATAATATAATTCAAGCACTTAAACACTAAAACTAATACATTTAGTTTTGAAAAATAAAACAAAATAAGTAGATTTCATATCAACAATTTGAATAAATTACTAAGACAAGTATGTAAAAGCAAACACGTGGAAAATTATCACATTCGTATAATAATAATTTATTATTATAATATTAAAATATAATTTAAAAAAATGAAGTATTACAATATTATTAGAGTGATGTTGTAACACCTTGAAATTTTGTAACACTTAATATGTTGTATCATTCTAAATTTTATAATGCACTATTTATTTAATTAAAAAAGATTTTAAAAATTAAATTAGTACTAAAAATATTTTAGAATATTCGTGAGTGATAAATAATTTTATGAACATTGAGAAAGATTGAAATCTATTTTATCTTATAAATTTTTTAGATCTATGTTAGAAATTTTTTAAATCTATGTTGTTTTGATGTGCTAGAGTATCAACTTGCAGTGCGAAATGCAAGGTATAAACTTTGATTCATATCGCAGTGCAAAAATTCAGTATCATAGCTAAGATCCATTTTTTAAAATTGGAATTCTTTGTTTGGTCTCTGTGTGAGACAATATAATTTTGTGAATACGGAGCTTTGTCTCCAAGTGCAAAACTTAAACTCGCAGTGTGGAGCAATATATATTTCTAAACAGTATTTAAAGTTTTTCATCAAAATTTATTCTCATTTTTTAATATCTCCAACCCTCCACACATAAATCTAGAGAAAATATCACCCACCTTCTTTATTTAAGTTTGAAGACTAATAATCATAAGTTCTTGTTTGTTCATACATTTCTTGTCTAAGTCTAACCATTGAATAAGTTAGAAAGAAAATAATCATTTGATCACCTTGAATAAAACTCATCTCTATTATCATAATAAAACACCAATCCATCTCGATTCTTGAGTGTGGATGGAAATATACCACCATAAATGAGCTCTACCTTTGTTTAGTATTCTTTTCTAAGAATTATGGAGTTTATCTACTAACTAGTGAGAAAACCAACGTTTTTGTTCCATAAACACCAAACCCTTTTTTTGAAATATGTCAATAATGACAAACCCTGTTATGGAGCTAATGAGAATAAAGGAGATCTTAAGCGTCATTTTTCATCAAGTGCTAAAATCCACTTTCCCTAATTCTTCCATTTATAGATTTTATTGTATTTTTAATATTATAATTTTGTTTTCAGTATTTTGATATTTATTCATCATTTTTATTAAAGTGATTTTCTAGTTAAAAACACGGAGAAACGTCGGAGCATGCTCTAAGGGGTTATTTTGCAACTGCAGACATAGGTAAAGGTGTGTTTTAACTCAATTGATTCATATAATATATGTAGGATAAAAGGGAAGTTCCTAATTCCCACAATTTATGGGACTTGCTACGACTACAGTCCTCTCGTAGTAATTTAGTTAATTGATTAAATGTGAGTTCTTGATTTTAGGAATTTAAAACTGAGTTTAGTAACCTTATAAGTTATGTTAGAATTTATATTGAATAATGATGTGTTTATTCTCATGGGAGATGAATATTTGTGAATTGTGATATGTGTGATAGGATCAATTGTGACCTCTTGAGAGTATGAATTATGAATATGTGATATGATGTCACCTATTGAATATGAATTATAGATATGTAAATAATTAATTGTAATAGAATTATGAAATGTTTATGTGTTATCTTGAGCTTCTGAATAACTATTGTTGATTTGTAAGGAGTAATAAAATATAGGTAAATTATATAAGTGACTAATAATTATGATTAAGTAATAAAAGTGATTATGTGAATTGTGTTGATTGAACAATGATTTTGAAGGTGCAAACACAAAAAAATGGATTGAATTGTATTTGTCTAAGTTTGATTCTTTTTTAATTATTTATTCAAGAACTGTATCGAATTTGGTGATTTTTTTAGAACGGAAGCAATAACAATCAGACTTAAAGAAATTAGAAGCAGCAGTAAAGTAAAAAGTGCATAAGTAAAGTGACACAAGCATATTTATCTTGGTTCATCACCTACTTAGTAGCTACACTCAGTCCCCTCCCTTAGAAGTATTTAACCACTAATTCAAATCCTGGAATTACACAGCACCTGACCCTACAAGTGAGTCTTCTCAAAACAACTTGACAACTATAGACTTTTTGATGCAAACAAATACATTGACACTACAAGTCAAATCTTCTCCACACAACCTGAAATCCACATATTGTTGAAGGCAACTACACCTTGACCCTACAAGTCAAGTCTTCATAGTACAACCTGAAAACCACAAATTGCTTGAGGAACACTAAAGTCACTATCGGGCTGGGTTACACAAGTTTGGAATCGATTATGTTTTGCTTCTACAAAGCAGATTTTTACAATTGATTTTTCACACTAAAACACTTAGAAAATATTTCTTTCAGAATCGTCGCAGGCCAACTGTCGTAAAAATGAAAAATTCTTGTAGTGTTTGTGTAAGTGTTTCTCTAGAACTTAAACTTTTGAACTTTGAATATGTTGAAACTTTGAACTCTCAAAAGTTTTTCTAAATTGTATGGATTTATGAGTTTTTAAGTTCATCTTTAGCCTTGAATTTCTATTTATAAGATAGATTAGAGTTTCACTTTTGTTCTTGTAAAATCTGGACCATATCTTTCTTGTGAACAAATTATGAGTGTATCTTCTTATAAATAAATTATGAGTGTATCTTCTTGTGTACAACACAATATTTTGACCATATCTTGTGAACAATATCTTCATGTGAACAATATTTTGGCCAAATCTTCTTGTGAACAATATTTTGACCATATTTTCTTGTGAATAATATTTTGGTCATATCTTCTTGTGAACAATATTTTGACTATATCCTCTTTTCACTTAGGTCAAATATTTTCTTCAATTATAATTCTGAATCATATCTAATTTTAGATTGTGCTCAAAACTTATTCATGTGAATCATCCTTCATACTCTTGATTGATTGCAGCGTGAATGAATTCAGGCTTGTTCTTGGATCTTCAGAAATTTTGATTCCGCTAAGTATTTTCTTCAAAGTTAATTCTTTCAATTAGAGTTGTTGACTTTCCATCAGAGCCATTGACTTTGTTGTTGGAGTCAGACACTATGTTTCTTGGATAATAATAGTCATAGGCAGAATTGTATGACTTAGAATTAGTGGCTTTGGGAAAATCACATTGTTGAATCATCAGAGTCTTTGCAACATTATAGGGTGCATAATCAGAGGCAACATTCGGAGTGTGTTGCAAATTTTTGATCAGCAGAATATGAGCTCTAAATGCATGACTTGAGCAATCTCTTCAAAGTTAATGATAGCTTGATATGAACTCTTTAGAGGCGTGTTGAGTTTGTGCACATCAGAGGCACACAAGGGATTCAGAGGCATGCTTTAAATTCAGTTTTCATATGCAATATTCAAAATCAGTCTTCAGGCCCAGTTATCAGGGGCAGTCTTCAAACCTAAATATCAGAGGTAGTCTTCGTAACCTTTAGAGGCACCCTGCTTTTAGAGGGATATGTTCATAGGCATACACGTATGCTTTTGTGTTCCTCTGATCTCATCCTCTGGTCACTTCATCTGATCACTTTCTCTGGTACATTCCTCTAGTTTTCTTTTTCTAATTGTTGCACAGTTAATGAATCCATTAGTCTAAGCAAATTGTTCTCAATAAATATTTTTGTTAACATCCCACAAGAGAAAAACCAACTTGGTTCCAACGAATTTATAATGCATGAGCCAGAGTGTTATTATATAATAAACTATAATTAAATGGTGATACAATGATATATGATAAATTGGTTAATTTTATGAAATATGATGTTGAGAATATGGGACCCGTGCCCATGATATCCATCTATTAATAAGAGGTGGCTTAGAACAACTAGTAATTTTGTGTGAAAGCATACATGAAGTGATGACTAGGATGATTAAGTAACCAAATGGTGTCAAGGAAACCCAATTATATTGGGCTTTGGAGTGACAATCTAAAGATCGTGAAGGAATTGAGGTGTAAAATTCCTATGTGTCATGAAGATGATTCTCAATGTCGGCAATTACCATGCAACACATCAATATCCTAACTAAACATCAATAGTGATCTAGGGAGTTGTGATATTGCACAAACCAACGAAGGACATCAATAGTTGGTATCACCTATGTTTTCTGATGTCTATGTGAGTACCAGATATCATGTTCACCATGTTATATAGCCATATGAAACCTTTCTTAAATGAATTTTATTTCCATTAAAATATTTGACTCCATGATTAATCTTAGATGATAAATGCAAACATGTTATGAATAAGGCATGCTTATTTAAGTAGTAATCGAGAATTAGTAACATGATTTTACTTTAAGTATAAAATTGTATTGAGATGCTTTAATTTTAACTATAATTTTGATAATAGATTTTTTGTGGCTTATTGTGTATTTGGAAAGGTGTTCATATGCTCATAATTGCACGGTCCGACTCTCCAAGTTCTAGCTTTGAGTAATCATAAAGTGTCATCGTGAAATTTTTGAAAACTAAATTTATGCTTAGTTTGTCACTCCATGTGTGCGAACTAAGAAGTCGACTACAAATAAATATTTAATAAGTGCGATTGTGAAATCATGAACAAGTCATTTGATAATGAAGACGTCTTTACATGTATATTTTTATGTTTTATTTTTAAATATATGTTTTTATGAATCAAATTTCTAAAAGATAAATTTTCACAAAAATAATTTCAACGAAAAAAAAATAGATTTTAAAAGAAAATCTAGTAGAGTTTAAATACGATAAACATAAAGGAAAAAATCATTAAATGACAAAAAATAGAAATAGATTTACAAGGAATTTCAATGCAAAACAAAAAAAAAAGACATAATTTTAATGTTAAAACGTTTAAAGACTCGCAATTAAATGGCCTCATGATGATTATATGCTTTTAATTAAAATGGTAGAACATTATATGAGTTTAAAGATTTGGAAGGCAAACTTTGATACTAAGAGCTTGAGTCTATTTCAAGTTTTGAACTAGGCTTTAGAATGGAAGTATGTGACTATCACAAAAGAACATGAATGTTGTATATAGACAAAAAGTAAATTAAATGTTAACAGCACACTCGATGAGTATTTCAAGTGCACTAATATGTTTAAACGCCAACCCACAGACAATGTTAGGGTCGACCTATTGACCTTATTTATCAAACATTATCGTTTGTCCTTTTTCTTATGCTACTCATTTCTTCAATTATTTGATTTTATATCTTGCCATAGTGTGTCAACATTGCCCTTAAAGTCTTGCCATCAACACTTCCAATGAAACTCGTCATACAACATATAATAACCAAGTCACTTGTATGGACAGTTGCATGTGTACGTATTTTCGTTAATATTTAATCACCGTGTTTATAACAATATTTTTCTTTATTAGTTGAAACTTGTGAGACAAATACATAACCTGAAGAAAACGTAACATTCTCGTAATAGAAGATTTATTTTGACAACTTCCTAATAGAAGTTTTCAATTAATATAAAAGAAAAGAATATATATTATTAAAATTACAACAATGTCCATATAAAATTTAATCTTTTTGTTTTATTTAATAATTCAATAATAATATATTTTTTTCATTTTTTAGTTCAAATAAAAAAATTGTACTAAAAACATATAAAAAAACAAAACAAAACAATGCAATAGTAAAAACTGTAAAAAAAGAAAAACTGCAAAATAGTCCAAAAATAAAAGAAAGAACTGCAGAGAAAAGTGCAAAAAAGTAAATGCAAAACATAATTGTCATATATATAATTAATCTTTAAAGTAAATATATGGGATAATGCACAAAGAGATATGTAGTTTCAATGTAAAATTATATAAGTGACGTATAAAATTAAAGTACAGGAAAAAATTTGTAAGTCTTTTTTTTTTTCGCTTCTATTTTACAATTTCAAACACTATTAAAACATATTAGATGCATTTTTGTCAATAATAAATATAAAGAATTATGCGCTAAATAATTGCTATTATTACATAAAAAATATGAGATAAATATTTATCATTGATAAATATTAAAAAAAACACGGGACGCCTCTTTATTATGAAAAAATATAAACAAAATAATAGATAAATATTTTTCACTAATTCACAGTAAAAAAAACCCATTGTTATGATAAATATAAAAAACTATGAAATAAATATTTACTATCAATATATAAAAAAACACAAAACAAATATTTATTATTGATAAATGTTAAAAATACATTGAACAATTTTTTGTGATTAACAAATATAAAAAAAATACTGAATAAATATTTGTCATTCATAAATAAAATAAAATTTATTATTTAAAATCTAACGCTTAAATGCAGTTTTGGTCCCCCTATTTTAACTGATTCGCAATTTTGTCCATTTATTTTTAATTTCGCAATTTTTGTCTCCCTATTTCTTAAAATTTAGACATTTTATAAATCTAAGGATCACATATTTTATTATTTTAAAAAATGTATAATTTTATAAAAATATTAGATATTTATTTAAAAAATATTTTTTATTATAAAAATCTATTTAAAAAATAGTTTTTAATTATTTTGAAACTAGTTAATTCTAAAAATAGTTTTATTTATTATTTTTTTAAAACTGATTTCAAAATTTATTATTTTAAAAACTGTTTTTAGAAGAATTTTTAATTATTATTTTTACTACTAACATTTTTATCATATTTAAAAGAAAACAGAATGTAAATAAATTTTTTTATATATATAAAACAGAATTTTACTAAAAATAAGATATTTTCTTAAGAAAAAAAAACATATTTTTTTAAATAAAAGACAGAAATTAATTTTTTCATTATTTAAAAAAATCATAAATTATTAATTATTAAAAATTAACCACCACCAACCATATTTAAATTAATAATTAAAATTCTTGATTTTTTTAAAATAAAAAAAAAAATTGAAGTTCTGTTTTTTATTTAAAAATATATATATTTTTCTTAAAATAATATCTTATTTTTAGTTAAATTATGTTTTATGGTAAAAATAAATTTTTATTTACATTATGTTTTCATTTAAATATGATAAAAACATTAGTACTAAAAATAATAATTAAAAATTCTTCTAAACATAGTTTTTAAAATAATAATTTTTGAAATCAGTTTTTACAAAATAATAAATTAAACTATTTTTTGAATTAATTAGTTTTAAAATAATTAAAAACCATTTTTTAAATAAATATCTAATAGTTTTATTAAATTATATATTTTTTAAAATGTAATCTATTATATTTTATTAAATAAAATATATGTTCCATTAGATTTATAAAGTATCTCAATTTTAAGAAATAGAAGGACCAAAATTTTAAAATAAAAAATAGAGGGATCAAAATTATGAATTTATTAAAATAGGGGGACCAAAATTGCGAAATTAAAAATAGACGGATAAAAATTGAAAATCAATTAAAATAGGATGACCAAAATTATAAATTTAAAAATAAAAAAAAACAATATTATAAATCAATTAAAATAAATACATCAAAATTGCATTCAACCAAAATCTAAATAGAACAAATGTATAATATCAACTAAGTTCATCTGTACGATTGCATAAACTCAGCACATGTTTCTTGCTAGTAATAATAATAATGATAATAAATATAAAGGTTAAACATGAATAAATAAAGGCCAAATCATTCAAAATAGAGATTTAAAGGAAAATAAAAAACTGCCCTAAAAAAAAGGTACCTTGCACAGTCATAAAAAAAGTTGATCATGACACATGTGATGGCTTCTGTGTGTGGTGCTTGCTTACACTTTTATATTATTAATTATTAATAGCAACCTAACACTTTTATATTATTAATTATTAATAAAGATAAAGATGATAATAATTATAAAAAGCTTAAACGTATGATTGGTATCAGTAATTATGCGCTATTTTTTATTTTAGTTTTCTTTTTTTTTAATGCATGTAAAATTAATGTTTATTAGAAAGAATTCCTGTAATATTCATAATTTTTTATTTTAATTCTTCAATTAAAATTTAGGAGAACTAAAAAAACGTGGTCTAATTAAGGACACCATGCACTATCTCTAGTTTAAATCAAGTATTGTAGCTTCGAGTGAAGTGCATGATGAATCATTATTAAGAGTGCTTTATTTATGGAATACCACGTAAAACTGTTTAACCAATTATCGAGTCATTAATATATATATATATATATATATGATTTGGTTTGGTTGCAAGAGTAACTATCTTGAGAGAATATGGAGACAGAAAGGCAGCTTCATGTTTCAAATTCAGGGCAGCATAATGAAGGAACCTCTTTTTTCCAAACATGTTTCAATGGACTAAACACCTTAGCAGGTCTCACATTCTCTCTTTCTCAAACTCTTGTTTGAAAACTAAGTCATTAGTCATATATGCAAAAACATGTTTGCTAAGAATATTCTTTGAAAATGTTGGCAGAATGTTAGAAACATAATGGTTCTTCAATTATAATATTCTTAGTAAAAAATTGCATATGTACAACTGTATTAAGATTATTTGGCATCACTATATTAAGATTCATCAAGTTTATCTGGTTAATCAGTTATAGCTGCTACCAAAGAACTCAAAATAAAGAGCTTCTCAAATAAAGCAGAGTTCTTTAGCTATAAATAATTGTGTGCTTCTATGTTCTAATTCTAACTAGGATAGGATAATTTGTTTTTCTAGGTATTGGGATGCTATCAATGCCATATGCAGTTTCTCAAGGAGGGTGGCTGAGTTTTATGCTACTAGTTATTTTAGCCATGATATGTTGGTACACAGCTTTACTTCAAGGAAGGTGTATGAATGAACAACCACTAATCAAATCCTATGCTGACATAGGTGAAGTTGCTTTTGGGTACAAAGGAAGAGCTGTGATAGCCAGTTTCATATATGTAGAGCTATTTTTAGTTGCTGTGGAGCTTCTTATATTAGAAGGTGACAATTTGGAGAAGTTGTTTCCAAATATGAGTTTGACAATTTTTGGACTTAGAATTGGAAGTAAAAAAGGTTTTGTGTTACTCACTGCTTTGATATTATTACCAACAACTTGGTTGAGAAGCTTAGGAGCTCTGGCTTATATTTCTTTTGGTGGTGTAGTTTCATCTGTTATTTTAATTGGTTGTGTTGTGTGGGTGGGAGAAGTTGATGGTGTTGGGTTTAATGAAAGAGGCAAGTTTGTAAATTTGAGAGGCTTGTCTACTTCTATGAGCTTTTTTGCTTTCTGTTACTGTGCTCATGCATTAATGCCCACAATATGCAATTCCATGAAAGATAGAAAGCAGTTTTCCAAGGTATGTTGTGTCCTTGTAATCACATTTTATTCAAGAGGGAAATCCTTGTTATTTAGAGTAAACCAATTATTTAATCATTGAAATTGTAGAAGTTGAGTAATTTGATACCTGAAATTGTCAAAATTTCAAAATATAACAAAACTGACCAAATTCACATATAATAAAACTGGTATGGAGATAACTAAATACTATTTCAAATCCAAGAGATGAAGCCACTTAACCTTGGCCTATGTCTTGATTTTTCTAATCAAAATAATATTTTTCATATTGCAGGTTTTGCTGGTTTGCTTTGCAGGAAGCACAGTTATCTATATAACCATAGCAATGTTAGGCTACATGATGTTTGGAGATAATTTGAAGTCTCAAATCACATTAAATTTACCTATGAATACAATAAGTACTAAAATAGCAATATATACCACAGTAATTAATCCTTTCACTAAGTATGCTATCATAATTACTCCAATAATCAATGCCATTGAGAACAAATGGCATCTATGCAAGAGAAGATCTATTAGCATTCTCATTAGAACAACCATTGTGATCAGTAGTTTAATTATGGCACTAATTGTTCCCTTTTTTGGATACATGATGGCGTTTATTGGTGCTTTCTTGAGTGTGACAATCTCAATGATGTTTCCTTGCCTCTGTTATTTAAAGATACACAAAGCTGCTAGACGATTTGGTTTAGAGTTGATCATAATCATAGGTATTCTTATCATTGGTACATTTTTTGGAATACAGGGCACCTACATCTCACTTATGCAAATAGTAAATCATATAAAGCCATGAAGAAGGTTTATATGTAAGGTTTCAATGTAAGCATTTGTCGTTTTTTATCATTGTTAAGGAGTTATTATAATAGTAAGTTACGAAAGTTTAGTCTTGATTATATGGGCTCGGGCGCTCGGCCTACTTGTACTACTCTCTTAATCTAGTAATATAAATATGTAGACCACAACATATTGTAGAGTATCCTCTTACATTATTCTCATGCCTCATCGCTTTCTACAATCATGCAATAAATGGCTTATACGAAACAAATCTTGAAAAGTTGGTTGCGGTATTCAGAACAAGTGCATACTAAACTCCAAGTATACATCAAATTAGCACCAAATATAATGCTATACAGAAATAATCAAAGTCTCTCTCATTGGATGGTAGCTAGTATATGATGTTGTATGATAATTAAGGTCATCTCTAGCAGCAGAACTTAACTAGATTCTTGATAATTGGGTTCACCATTGAAGGAGGATATTGTAGGTGTAAAATGTAAAATTATTTATATATATGTGAATTTATTCTTATTCATAAAATAATAATTGAGAAATGATTTGTAGGAATTATTTCCAAGAAATAGGTTAATATGTAGGAGTCATTTTAAGTTCTTAAGAAGTTACACCTGAAAAAAAAATTACTAAGTTGTTAAAATTAATGTGACATTCCAGGGACCTAACTTTTTTATGCATGGAATGGAGTGTATAAAACTTTTTTACACAAATAACTAATCAAATTAATCACAACGTTATTTTATTTTTTTACTTAATAAATTATACGATAAGATGTATTTAAATGCTTATGTAAAAAAAATTACATTCTCAATGCATATAGATTTAATTCTTATTTTCTTTTAAAAAATATTTAATTCTTATTTTTTCTTCTATATATATCACTACGATGTGTGCAATAGTTGGGACAAATTTTATTTCCTTTTTCCCTTTATGATGATCATTTTATTTAGACTGATTTATATATACAGATTAGTCTATATAATTGTAATAGAGTCTGAATTTTCAAATCATTAAAAATAATATTATGATTTTTATCTTTCTAATCCACTTATATGATCATGTTTCATCCTTAGACTGTTGTAAATACTGAACTAAATATCAAAATGCAAGAGTTGTAAGCAGGTTTTTCAATTTCAAAAATTTATGTTGCAAATGGCATTTAGTGTCGCTACCATCATGAAATACATTTTAGCAAGTACATATTTCTGTTTCCAGATATTACATATTTCTGTTTCCAGATATTACATATATGTAGCAACAGAATGAAGTTTAAAAGTGTTGATTCCTGTATTGGTATATCAGTCTGGAAGAAAAACTTTGTTTGCTGCACAATTTCAACAGAGATACCAGTTAGCATCAGTGTTTCTTCCATGAAAAGCTGAATTTAACAACTTTGTGGTGTCACGGAAGAATAAGAGCAGAATCATAGCATTACGTCGAATATTCTGCGGTGTAATGGGGATACAAAAATCCTTTTCCACTATCTACTAATTCATTGTTCCTGTAGAACTCTGAAGAAAATTGATTTCTACTAGTACTTGGCGAATCCAACATTATGAGCCTTGCTCAGAACAGACTTAACATCTCCATCAAATAAGTTGAATTTTTTTGCCACAGCAAAACCAGCATGCATTCCGTCTACTGAAGCACTAATGATACCACCAGCATAACCTGCTCCTTCACCAACTGGATATAGTCCTTTTACTGAAGTGCTTTCATAAGAGTCAATATCGCGAGGAATTTGAATTGGGGAACTGGTCCTAGTCTGGAACAAAACATGGTTTAGGGAAAAGAAGTAACACCTGAGAAGCAATGTCACGATAATGACAGCGTTATGCTGATCTAATTTATGACTGCATAATGAATCAAGAGCTGTGGAATACTATAGGGAAATTTAGAGAATATGTAAATACAATGAGGCATACTGTTACTAGAACAAACTGAAAAATCTATTTTTGTTTTTATTACCTCTACGCCATGAAGGAGAGCCTCGTTGCAGATAAACCCTGGTAACTGAAAAGTTTGGAAGTTTGAATTCAGTAAGGAAAAATGAGAAGAAATGTTTAGATCAACTTTGATGGAAAATTTTATGAAGACAGTTGTATTGTGTGTATATATGTAAGAACATGGAAACTACAAACCTCCTTGTCAAACGTTGCAAGTGAATGCTTCAAAGCTTCAATAATGTGTGATGGATATAGCAGATGAAGATTTGATGCCTTCACACCCAAGCGATAACTTGATGGCGGAACAGATGTAACTGGCACAAACTAGTTAAGTTAATCTACAAGCATAGAACCTGAGAGTAACATATAAATGGTACTCCATTGAGGCTCAATTATAAGTAAAAGTAACTAACTACACACACATTAAGAATATTGATTAACCTAATTTAATTTTCTTGATGTAATAAAAAAAAACAATTGTATTTACTAAACTACCATTTGTTTTCATTAAATTTTGTTTAGGAACTTGTTCCATTGAAGGTTATTTTTTAGAATAATGAGATTAAATAGAGTGAAATTAGTTTGATTTTGTGCAAATTTTGAACCACCAATTATGACTTCTTATTTGCTTATATTTGAGTCAATGGTCCATAAATTTACCTGACAACTTATTCTCGAGAAAGTCTGGAACTGTCTGGACAGGCACTACAAAATTTCCTCCTCCCATTATAGCAGCTCTTCTTTCAAACTCTGTCTAAATAATAGTAAAAGTATTAGACAAAACACATAACATCAAATATATAAATTTAAGGACTGTGCTATATGCCCGTGAAGAACAAGGACGGTGTAGTTGAATCTTATACGCCAGATATGAATTTTATATATTGTACTATTTTAAAAATTAAGTAGTTAAATATAGCTGTAGGTAATGAAATTTAGATTTATTATCATGGAAAAACTGAATAATGAAGCTCCCCACATCTTCACTTCACAGTTTTCTTTTGATAATTATAAAGATGAAAATGGAAATCAAATAGAAGACATTTAGTTTAAATTTTAAAAGCATATGAATATACAACATAGATGACAAGAATTCAGACCAACCTGAAATTCAACACCAGCAAGAGGACCATAATAATTCAAAGCTTCAAAGTCATTCATTGTGACTGACACCACAAGTGCAGCATTTGCCCACCTAGATGCTCGCCGAGAAAATGACATGCCATTGATGCATATTTCAGATGGATTTGTACTTGTGAGAACAACCTACAAGTTCCAGTATTCCATACATCACTACCGGTTGATCGCTAAGGAAAATTCAAATAAAGAATAATAGTTTAATGCTCCGAAATGCTAATCCTTCCAATATAATCAAATGCCCCTCCCCCTCTTCCTTCCCTTCCCCTTTAAATTGCAAATCAATCAGAAGATTTTTTTATACCATGAAATTTAAATGTATGTTCATGGAATCAGCACCACAAAGAGATTAAGTTCCAATTAATCTGATATGTGAGTTAAAGGATAATGTATACCTGCCCACCTGGACACATGCAGAAAGAGTAGCAACTTCGACTCGCCACCTTTGAATCAGATGATTCATAGAAATCGTCTTTGTCAATATAATTGGCAACTTTGTAATCTGCCACCGGGACTTTACCACGTCCACGACAAACTTCAGATGCCAGTTCACCATACTACACATTTAAATTGGCATGCATCATAATCATCACAAAAATAAATAAAAGTTTGAGATAAACAGATTTTATGTCAGAATTGATTAGGACCATATTATTCTGCTTTTTCTGATACACACAGGTTAGATGCATACAAAATGGGCATAGTTGGAAAAGGGAATAAAGTAATGTCAGATCCTATAAGCACATTAATTAATAATTTAATTTGTAAAAGATTAAACTGTCACCATATTACCCCTCCAAAGAAAATTTCATAAAATATGCCCCACAGATACACATTTTTCACCACATTCTAAATTTTGCGACAACTTTTGACCTTTAAAAGACTAATTTGGTATAAAAATATTTGGGAGACTAATACGTTGACACTTTAATTTGTTAGAGACTAAAACAAAGATGCTCATTTTTTCACACTATTCCATTTTTCTGTTGGGTTCAACAAATGATGATTTGAGTATTCTTCCAACAGTCAGAAAGGATGGAAAAGTGTTCGATTGAAACAGTTAATAGCATTATTTGTGATTGCTAATTAATCCTTGTTAATAGTTGTTATAATAATAAGTTACTAGGGTTTAAAGTCTTGATTACATGGGCTAAGCCCACTTGTCTTTCTTATGTACTACTCTCTTAACCTAGTAATATAAATATAAGGGCCACTACACATTGTAGAGTATCTCATTACTTTATTCTCATGTCTCCTCTCTTTCTACAATCGTGATGGCAAGAATATCTGGGACTTCATTTCAATACTTATTACATGAACAAAAAGGGAGAAGCAGCAATTAGGCTTAGGTATATTCCTATCAAAAAACAATGGTGCAGAAAAAAATTGACTCATACAAACCTGTATTTTGTTTATTAGTTCTTGAGGATGCTCAATCCGTAGCCCTACCTGTTTATAACGTATAAAGGGGAAAACAACTCAAAAGGGAAGGGAAAGAAAATCGTAACATGTACAAATGTCAAAGCTAACATTACACCATCATTTTATTCCACTAAAAATACAATAATGACAAAAATGAATTTGGCCAATCTGGAACTTTCTATGAGAATTGGGCCTGCCTTAGGAATCTACATTAGTGTCTCCTTAATTTAAATTAGAACTTTGCCAAGCTATAACAAATAGTGGCAAGTCTTACAAATGTATCTATGTTTCTTGTAAATCCTATTTATGAAATTTCCCAAATCGTGTCCATCCTGAGCTACATTCCCTTTTGATTTGATCCACTCTAATGTATGGTGTCTAAGGCATTTTGCCCACCAACCACTCTAGGGTCCAAATATTGTCACGTTCACTAATATTTATTCTTGATGCACATGATTATTTTAAATAGAAAATAGATCATAGTTGTTTCTAAAGTTAAGTAAGTTTTTAGTCCTATAAACTTAAGATCTTTCAATTTTAGTCTTTATAAAATAAAAATACAACTTTTAATCCCAACAAAAACATCATTTTTGTATGTTAAGTTAACGTATATATTTTAATAAAAAAATTTCAAACATGTTTACAACAATATAAAAAGTTCATCCATAAAAAATAAGTTCAAAATTCAATTTTTAAATCCATATTTTCGTTATTTTTATCTTTAGTGTTTTACATTTTAAAAATTTATATTTAATTCATCTCAGTCAAAAATTTCTAATTTTTTGTGGATTAACTTTTTATAATGTTCTAAACATACTTGCAAAAAATCATTCAAAAAATTTAAATTTGAAGGTCAATTACACATGTTTCATTTCAGCAGGGATTAAAATTGTTTTCTAAAAATTTTTGTAAATACTAAAAGTTGTAGTTTTATTTTACAGAGACTAAATTGAAAAATTAAAATTTTATAGGGACTAAAACTTATTTAAACCTTGTTTCTATCTTCACATTTTTTTTTAACATGGCATCTTTCATCAAAGATCTTGTAGTTGTATCCCTCAACAAAATGATGTCACTAAATGGGTGTTTCACTTCAATAACCACCAAATACACCACTCTGTTTTATTTCCTCATCTAACTTTCCACCGCTACAAATGTTACTCTCCATTGTTTCCTAGTCGAGTCCGATGTTTCTTTGATATTTCTCTTTATCAACAAAAATAAACCCCTTGACACCCATGCCCCTAGTCCACACTTTGGTGTCACCCATAAAACAGGGAGCCACAATCATGCTATCAATGAAGACCTCCACTGTCTCCGGACTTTGCTACTGTTAGAGGGACATGAGAAGATTTTGGTGACTTGAAAATTATATCAGCAAGATTCTTGTCTCATACAATGGGCCACCAATGGAACCTTTTCTCAGCAGCTATAAACTATTCATCTTGAGGGCAAGGTGAAACTTTAGGGGGTAGTATCTATACCTTATTAGTTGAGGGAATTAAAGGTTATAATTATTTAGTTATTGAGTTAGTAGGAAGATAGAAGAAATAAGGCATGTCGTCTATAGATAAGAAAAGGGATCAAGAAAGATAATTAGCTAGTCATTTCAGTGGATTAGGGGCTATGTTGGGAAGTTGCAAACCCTTGAAGCTCTACATTATTGTTCAGTAAGGAGATTTCCCCTAATTCCTTGTAATAGAACTTCAACTCATATCAGATATGCAAACCTTACACAAGGAAATGCAATAGACAAGCATCCCAATTTCAATAAATTGAATTGCAGATTAAAAGTTGATGTCTACGTAAACTCACAGCAAAATCTTTGGGTACCAATTCCACATTGTGACTAAGAAGCATTTGATATGTATCACGAGCAGAATGACCCACAGCCAGAATAACTGCATCACATTCCAACTTTTGACTTTTTAAACGTAATTCATCAGCTGATTCAGATATCATAACCCCGAGAACATGTCCATTTTCTATATGTAGATCATCCACTCTTGTTCCAAACTTTATGGTTACCTGCAATAAAAGAAGCAGCATTGTGAATTGGACAGTATGACAACAACTGCAAGAAGAAAAGTTACACTAAGCACGATAGAAAATTACAGACATGAGTTTATTTTAAATGCAAAGAAGTTATCAAACTCACACCCAAATCTTGCAGATGTTGCCTGAAGTTGCGAAGTAACGGAACCAACCTATCAGTTCCTAAGTGAGGCTTTCCAGCAATCAATATCTGTTTTGTAGCTCCAAACTGCACTAGAGTTCTCATAACCTAAAATGAAGATATCAAGTCAAGCATTCCATAACATATAAAGTTAGACATAAGGGTGTAATGGGTAAATTAAAACCACACAAATCTTTTCAAATTAGTTATACTTGTCCTACTAGCTATTAAAACCTTCCCAAATAAAAGATCTATGTTTGGGTAAAAACCTAACAGCGAAAAGTAAAAAGGTTTTCCCTCTTATTTTTTTTATCAAACATTTATCATTATCGGTTTTTAATTAAACATTTAGTCACAGATTTCCTTGTATTCGGGGTTATTATAAGTAAAAGTAAACTAGAGGTTTTATTATAAGTGAATACTTCACTAAGAATTAAATTAATAAACGGCAATAACAACAAACAAAGCCTTTTACCACTAGGCGTGGTCAGCAACATGAATTAAAAAACGCCACAATGTCCATCATGAATCATGTCAAATTATATGTCATTTAAATCCATATCTCTCTTAATGGTTTGGCATATTGTTTTCCATGATCTTCCACTACCTTGGTTGTCAAACATTTGAGTTAACTTTTTAACTCGTCTGAGTTCAGGTAAGGAATTATGGCTAACTCACTAGCAGAATCATCTTTTGATGGACTAGATCAAACTCGGTCAAAGGATTTTAGCCACTAATCAATTGCTTCTTATCATGAGCTGGTAATCCTTCTCTTTTCCCTAAACTGACATTCCCTAAAGCAACCTCACATCACTCTTGTGGGTGGGTCTCCAGGATAGATTACAGGTACCGGTCGAGTTTCAACTCTTCCATATTTACTTTTAAATTCACTCGTGTGTGACTAGTTGTCCTTTTAATTTAATATTGATCAGGCAACTTATTAGCACTCTAAAATGTTCCACAATTTTTAGTTTTGATACTTTTCTTATACAAAAGTACAAGACAGGACAATTGGAGCTGGAGATGATCATAAGGTCTCTACTACCTTGAACCTTCATCATTCACCATAAACACAATTTCATAGTCTCCTAACTCCATTGTGGTTTATGTCATCCATGTTTATTGATTGATTGATTGATTACTATTTAGTTCACAAGAAATATTGATGTTACTCTCAAAGTACACATCATTTTATGTGACTCTCGCAAATGTTACATTCTATTTGCAATTTAGCATACATCACTCTTTGCATAATTATCTACATCAGACTCTATTTTGTCTCATGTACCACCCATTCCTCAGTTTGAATCATGTCCCTGTATCCCCTAAGCTCCACAATTACAACATGACCATTCATTGCATTGATTTGGTTTGGTTTATTTTTGTGCTTCCATGCCTAAAACTCCACAGATCACTCTTATTGTTGATTCTCCCCATTCAACTCTTGGTCTAACCTTTTCGGTAACTATAGTCCCGTCTACCACTTCCCCTAACCTGCCTATTGCCCTTCGTAAGCACCCTACTCTCAATCATCACCCCAATTCTAATTTTGAGTTTTCATCAATTATCTTCTTCCCATTGTTCTTTGTTTATGCTTTATCATTAAGCATGTTCAAGAAGCACTATCTAATATGAAGCGATGCTTAAGGTCCACTACCGAATATTGTGTGCTTAATGGAGGTAACTAGATCTCGTGAAAAAGCAAGAAGCAAACTACTGTTGCAAGATCAAGCAGAGATGTAGAATATTGTCCTATGAATCGTATTAGTGATAACCAACTAGTTTTGAATCTCTTCAATTCCAATTATTCATGAAAGGATTAAACACTAAGAAGCTGATTGTCACTTCATTAGAGAAGATATCCTCCCAAGCATCATCAAGCCTTCTTTTGTGAATTCCATGTATTAGCTACAAGACTTGGTGACCAAGTCCTTACAAGATCCTGTGATAGCATGCATATATATGTGACTCTAGATGCATTGGACATATATACTAATAAAACTTGAAAGGTAATCTTCGTTGTCAAACTTGGTAGTCATTCTTTCTTTCTTCTCATCATTGTCAACTTACCATAGGTGGTCTGGACTAATTGATATGATCCAAATTTAGGGATCTAGACAACGCTTCTTTTGTATATATATTTGTACAGTTCTTCATAAAAAACACAACAAAATAGTCATCTTAAATTCAAGTGAAACTAACCGCAATAACACTGCCACTATTGCGTCCAATTCTAGTTACCAACTTTCCATCACTCCAGGTACCTGCCCCACCCTGCCACACATAAGTCCTTGATAAATGAAAAAGTAAATAAACAAGTGAACCAACATGGGTGAAAAGTAGTTGAATCTAGAGCAACATAAGAAAATCACAGGCGAGCTGACCAGCTATCTGTAAATCAATAAATCATCTCATTGGTGATTTTTATAAGCAATTTAGGAAGTCCTAGAAATGCATAAGTATTGCAACATAGATGAGTCTTAAAAAGGTGTATATAAATAACAATTCATAATAAGCTCCTTGCATATTGTCTAATGTGGAGAAAGTTCAAAATTATAGAAACAAAGAAGCACAAATGGGACAAAGAATACTCCCATGTATTTTCTTTTGAATAAATTTGCATATTTGTCAGAACCTGACATTTTAAATAAATAAGTGAGTGACTTTGTAACAAGCATCCAAAAATAAATTACTTTAAGTCGGAAGCGACGAATGATGCAACTATGAATTCAACAAAATCTATTAAACAGAGACAACCAACCATCACTCAAAGAAATAAATAAATATGAATAGTACAACCTCCCCAAAGCAGAAGTTACTGTCCAATTCCAATATTCGCCGAACTATAAGAGCACCAATATCACGCCCCCTCTTTTCAACCGGTTGACCTCTTTCTATTAGCGTGACATCTGCACCAAGCTCTGCGAGAACAAGAGCGGAAAATAGGCCAGAAGGCCCGCTACCCACTACAGCAATTTTTGGTTTTTTGATATCCTGCTTTTTGTACAACTTATTTGAGAAGATGCTGTGTCCATTTTTCCCTTTCGCTAAACCTTCCTTATTTTCTTTACAGTCTCGAATAATACTCATCAGATCACCAAAATCTCCTCCGTCATGTACACGTTCCACATGGCCAACTTTAGGTTTCAGTTGAGAAATACATTCCAAAGAGAAAGGCTCGAGGCTGAGGAGTTTCTGGACATCCATGTCCACTGTATGCACAAATTTGGGCTCCTTCAATTTATAAAAACCATCAGCAAAACAATATAAGATGATGCAAATGCAACAATGGCAGAAACTGTACTACAATTTAAAACGACATTTCAATCCAAATTCAGATGAACTTTTAAAACATTATTATACACTTCGAAAGAGGTTTTCACTATGTTCATTTGCAACCATGTTCTTGATTTTTGGTGACATAGATATCCTTATAGGTTAAAACCAAATAATTAAAATATAAACCCTATGAACTCATTATATTAATACGTAACATAAGAGTCCAAGAGTGCAACAAATTAGTGTTTTCTTTTTCCTTTTCATATTTTTACTCTTCCATTCCACCAGTCTTTAATAAAAAAGGGTTCATGACTACGATATGGGATGCGACATTAAAGTCATTGATGTCTCCACATTTGCAACATGACTACATTTATAGCTACATTGGTTGCATTTGACCACATTATCAAGGATTGTGACTCAACCACAATTTAAAACCTTGAATATCAATGATTCACTATGGTATCACATTTTATTTCCTGATTTTAAATATATTGCGTTTAGATAATAGTTTTGTTATTTTTCTTCTACAGATTTGAAAGTCTTAAAATTTGGATTGAGCCTAACTCAGCCCTACAAGATAAGGAATGTGGATTCCCTCAAGTCAGGAAATACATGTATTTGGGCACATTGGTGGTCGTCTGATCACAAAACCACTGCCTACAACAAGATTTCTTAGCTTAAGGGACAAACTCAAGTTCTTTGAATGCAAACCTCCTTAAGTTTGAAAGGGGGCTAATAGAGTATGTTTGTGCAATTGTAGTTATCATGCACCGTCCTTGTTGTATCTTTACCATTGTATAGTTTGTTAGTAACTTAAGAGTTAGTTAGTTAGTTGAGCTAACTCTTAAGTCAGTTAGGATTCAGTAAGTTTACTCAAGTTGTAAATATTTAAGAACTTCACCACAATTGTAATCAATTCAATGAATGAATAATTCAGAGTTGCACAGCAACTTTTGTTTCCACTAGCATGTTTTCACAAGATTCTAACACCACATGGAACATTACATACCTTCCTAGCATCAAAGGACTTTCTAACAACCGAGAAAGGTTCTCGCGGCAACATCAAAGCAACCTAAAAGAAATGAAATTCACATTTCAATCCACTGAAAAGACATAAAATAAAAAGAAGCTGAGGCCAACAAAAAGGCTCAAAATGAGTTTTGATTTTTAAATTACCGGAAACTTGAGAAGTTCAGCGATTGATTGAAGAAGCGCATCGGAAACTTCTTGAGAGTCTTTGCCAGGATCTTGATCGAGCGGAACAGCGAGGTTGAAGAGTCTCCATGTACCCTCAAACTGGCTCTTCTCATTAAAAATAGACAAAAGTTCTTTGTATTTGGACTTCAGTTTCTTCTTCTCTGACGGGTACAGCTGTTTGCCGGTTCTCTTCTTTGCACACCTGATGATATTACTATTGCGGTGTGTTTGGTTTCTCCGGTAACCGGGAGTGCAGAACCAGAAAGCGCTATGCAGCTTCAAGGAGGGAAGAAGAAGCATGGTCTGCTGAGAGTGAGTGAGTGAGTAAGAATAAATTATCTTCTGTAGGTTGCTGATTAGGCAATGTTCAGTTTGGATAAACAATTACAGCACACAATAGTGTAAAGTTATCTAATCCATTCATGGGGAAAAATTTAACCTTTAACCCCCATTTTTAGATCTATAATTTTATGAAAATGTCAAAATTATTTGAACTAGATTATGGCCCGCGCGCTGCGCGGATATTAATTAATTAATTTTATAAGTTTTATAAATAATATTTTATGTATTATAATCATTTAATTTTATGTATTATAATTATTTAATTTTATAAGTTTTATAAATAATATTTTAATTAATTAATAATTTATGTATTAAAATGAGGGAAATCATGTTTATCACAATCATTTAATTTAATTTTTAAAATATTTTGTAAAATTCGTATGATAACTTATTATATAGGATAATTGTTTGACTCATTGTACTTTGATTGTTAAATTATTTTTCAACATATAATGGTATTTGTATTTATTTGACGAAATAAAATATAAAATACAAACCCAAAAATAAGATGTAAAAATTTATAAATATGATTTACTATTTAATATTTTTTATTTTAAAAAAAATGTTAATGTTGAATTATATTAGTTGTTGTAAAAAAAAAATTATTGAATATCTTTAATCAAGAGTTTGAAATTAATTTTATTAAAGATTTACATATATTTTAAATCAATTTTATGTATTTAAAAGTTTTAACTAATTGTTTGTGCAATTGAATTATAGTTATGTTGATATGTACCAAAAATAAATGTTATTAAAAAATAATTTAATTTTATGCAATACTTAAATTTTCATTTATTTTATTTTTTAACATTCAAATTATCATTATAATAAGGAAAATAAAAATAAAAAATAGCATTCAATTATAAATATATAATTTAATTGATAAAAATTTAGTGTTAACATATTTTTTCAAAATACATATATATAATAAACTTTTGTTCATTATATTTTTTTAATATATTTATATATTATAATTTTAAATAAATTTGTGTATTTTAATAATTGGAAGTAACTTTTTTAATAATTATTCATATATTCTTATTTTATGATTATTTTTTATAAATTTGTGTATTTTTAGTCAAATAGAATATAATTTTTATTGTATAAAATGTTTCTAAAAAAATGGATTGACATAAATTGAAAGAAATTATAAATGGATTGACATTAATGAGTAATTGAATTTTTAACGTATAAAATCATTACTCACCATAAGTGGAATAATATAATTGTCCAAGGAGAATATTTATGTCATATTTATGAAGGATTAGGTGGTTTTTTTCCATTGAATTTATAAATTAAATGACTAATAATATTATAAAATAATTTATAAGTTTATTATAAAATAACTTATAAAATAATTTGATAATAATATAAATTATAAATTATTATCAAATTGTAAAGTAATTTATAAATTATAATTTTTTATAAATAATTGTAAAATCATTTTATAATTTATAAATTTGTTATAAAATAATATTATTATTGAGAGGAGGATTGAAGGAGATTAGGCATTGAGAGCATGATTGAGAGGGGAGAAAGGAGGGAAAGGTCCACATCAGCTTTTTGGCTGATGTGAGAAATATTTGTATAGGTGGATGAAATAGAATGAGGTGACATTCGGGGGATTTGGATTGTCTACCTTTGAGTTGTTAAAGGTAGAGTAACTTTAGGCAAATTTTGTGATAAAATAGGAGAGTATGATATTTATGATGAAGAGAGAATCATAGAGACAAAACAAAATCTAGAGAGATATAGAGAGAAAGGTAGAGAAGCCAAAGCTAGACAATCTAAACCCGACATTTGGGAGTGATATGTACCAAAAATAAATGTTATTAAAAAATAATTTAATTTTATGCAATACTTAAATTTTCATTTATTTTTTAACATTCAAATTATCATTATAATAAGAAAAATTAAAATAAAAAATAGCATTCAATTATAAATATATAATTTAATTGATAAAAATTAAGTGTTAACATATTTTTTCAAAACACATATATATAGTAAACTTTTGTTGATTATATTTTTTAATATATTCATATATTATAATTTTAAATAAATTTGTGTATTTTAATAATTGGAAGTAACTTTTTTAATAATTTTTCATATATTCTTATTTTATGATTATTTTTTATAAATTTGTGTATTTTTTGTCAAATAGAATATATATTTTTATTGTAAAAAATGTTACTAAAAAATGGGTTGACATAAATTGAAAGAAATTATAAATGGATTGACATTAATGAGTAATTGAATTTTTAACGTATAAAATCATTACTCACCATAAGTGAAATAATATAATTGTCCAAGGAGAATATTTATGTCATATTTATGAAGGATTAGATGGTTTTTTTCCATTGAATTTATAAATTAAATGACTAATAATATTATAAAATAATTTATAAATTTATTATAAAATAACTTATAAAATAATTTGATAATAATATAAATTATAAATTATTATCAAATTGTAAAGTAATTTATAAATTATAATTTTATTATAAATAATTGTAAAATCATTTTATAATTTATAAATTTATTATAAAATAATATTATTATTGAGAGGAGGATTGAAGGAGATTAGACATTGAGAGCATGATTGAGAGGGGAGAAAGGAGGAGAAGTCCACATCAGTTTTTTGGCTGATGAAATAGAATGAGATGACATTCGGGAGTGAGGTTGCATTCGAGGTCTGTTTTAAATATATATAATAGATTTTTTTTCTTTCTAAATTATATCCACGGTCTCTTAACTTAATTTCAGGTAACATACTTTATCTTCTTTTTTTCTCGAGTTGGTCCTTTATTTTAATTTTAAGTGAAAATTTGATATTTTTGTTTTAAAATTTCAACAATGTTATCCTATTTTATACACAAATTCAAAAAAATCATCAAAATTTTCAACCAAAACCCATAAAATTAATAATCATCTTCAATATAATGCAAATTTTATCAAATCCATAACTCAAATATTCAAATACACTCATATTTTTATCACCAACAACATCAAATAAAGAATGAAAATATGAGTTTATTTCAAGATTTAAGTTATGAATTTGATCAAATTTATATTTTATTGAAGATGATAATGAATTTTATGGGTTTTGTTTGAAAAATTTGATGATTTTTTTGAATTTTTGTAAAAAAAAAAGGACAACATTGTTGACATTTTAAAACATAAAATAACAAATTGTCACTTAAAATTAAAATAAAGGCCCAACTCGAAAAAAAAAATTAAAATGTTACCTGAAATTACGTTAAGGGAGGGACCGTTAATGTAATTTAGCCTTGTTTTTTTTACTATTTCACAAAATTTATAGTTTTTTTTTTTTTTTTTACCATTTCATCATTTCTGGAGCTATAAAAAGATTTCTAGTAGGTGCAAGTTTCTACCTTCATTTTTAGACCTATAACTATATAACTTTATGAAAATGCCAAAATTACTCTTAATTTTTTTACTATTTCACAAAATCCAGAGTTAATTTTTTTTTTTTTACCATTTTATCATTTTCGGAGCTGTAAAAAATATTTTCGATAGGTGCAAGTTTTTTGGTAACTTCCAAAAAACTTTTTAGAAGATTTCCGGTACACAACGTGTTTCCAGAAAACTTTTTACAAGTTTTCCGGTACAGAAGGATTATACCGAAAAACTTTAAAAAAGATTTCCGATACATAATGAAAAAATGCGTGTACTTGAAAATTTTCTTCAACTTTTTCGGTATAGAAGTTGTTTCCGAAAAACTTCATTAATACGTTTTTTGGTACACACCAATTATTTTTTTAAAAAATTTTATTAAGTTTTTAAAATATTAACAGATATGGATAAACCACTACTATTATTGGATAAAACATGTATCGATAATACAAACATCTTTTATACAGATCATGTATGAATAATTATAATTAATATTAATATTATAAAAATATATTATTGTGATTAATCATAATTTATTTTATATTTTATTTCAGATATTTGATACAAGGGACGCTGTTGTGAATTGGGCTAAAGAAATCAATATAAAAAATAAAGTTACTGTTATCATTAAAAGATCGGAGATAGAGACAAGAGAGAAAGGGAGGAGAAATAAATTAATATTAAGTTGTGACACTATATATGTAATTATAGGGTTGAGTCAGCTCATTGAAAATTGAAGTTAATGTTGGAACACAGTATAGGTGACATGTGTAAATGTTGGGAGGCTATGAACAACATGATAAAGTTGCAACATAAAAAAATCAGGGGTTTGTTTCATAAAAATCTCTATGATGAAGAGTATGAACACATAAATCCATTTTATCTGAGATTGAATACATTTGTATCAAGAGAAACTCAAAGACGTATTGCTGAAGAATACGAGAAAGTTGAGTAGGTGGGTACTGACAAATATGTATGTCGGTGTTCTCTCAAAAGGACATACGGGTTACCTTGTGCTTGTGAATTGGCACAATATAAATTGATGGGTGAACCAATTCCTCTAGATTATATGCATATTCAATGGAAAAAATTAAGCATGGAATGTGAACTCACCCAAGACAAAGAAGATGAATCGGAGTTGGATATGTCTACTGAGATGAATGTCTTATGGAAACGCTTTCGATCACTTGATGTTATAGGAAAACAAATGTTGAAGAGTAAGGTGCGTGAACTTTTTTTTCAACTACAAGTTCAATGTGTCCACCACCTGAAAAAGTCAAAACCAAAGGACGAGTGAAGAAGAGTAAGTGTAAGAAGTCGGATGGCTATGATGTATATCGAGACCCTTCTTACTTTGAGCATGTTAATGCAACATATTGTGAAGATCTTGGTTCCCAACCATCTCAGTCATCAAAGAAGAGATACAAGCCTCTCAATCAAAGAAACAACCCTCTCAATCATCTCAATCTTCAAAACATTTGTTTTGAAGACAATTTCCTGATGTTATTCAGCCATACATTAATGACATATTTGATGTGGTAGCAGATGACAAATTGTGGTTTTCGCGTTATTGCATTATTGCTTGGACACGGTGAGGAGTCTTGGTCTTTGGTCTGCAATAGTTTGGACCAAGAGATTGCTTCTCATATAACTCCATATGATAGACTGTTCCCATGATGCATTAGAGAAGTAAGAGATTCGTTGAAGATATCCAGCTTAGGTCTGCAACCTATAGATAAATGGATGTTCATACTTGATATGAGTTACGTGATAATGACAACAAATAATATTATTCTCGTCACATTTTGTCAGACATTTTCAATGACTTTATTTCCTATGAGGGGTTCACATTCAGGGTCGATAAAAGATGATCGTATGATATGTATTGGTTTTGTTGATGGAGATCACTGGGTTTCGGTAAAATTATCTTATTTTCTTCTGTGTTAATTTTTTTAAATAATCAAATGAATTTTTAAAATAATGAAATGATCTTATTTTGTAGTTAAAGATGAATTTCCAATGTTAGACATTGCACCAGGTTGGAAGCAATACCGCATGGATGAAGCAACTTTTTGGGCCATAACATATATAGGGCGTCTACAACACTGGGGGTATTTATTAGGTCGTTTGCCACGTGTTACCCAAAATTCACATAGAGAACACGTAGATGTAATGTCATTAGATGAAGTTTAATGCTTTAAAATTGTTACAAAATCATTTGTTATTAGTTAATTTTAGTTTACTGTCGCTCGATTTCATCTTGTAATTTATTTATTTTATTTTCCTTATATTTCATCAAAAATAATATAAAGTAAACGACATAACAATAACACATAAAAAGATAAAGTGTTTATAAAAGTACAAGCACGATGTTTATAAAAGTAAATGACATAACAATAGCGCATAAGTACAATGTTTACAAGTACAAGTACAATGTTTATAAAAGTTACTACTAACTAGTGTGAATACATAATAAATACAAAGATTTATAAAAGGGAATATATAACTCATCATTCGGATTAGCTTCATGTTCATTCAACTCCTGCTATATAAGATCACCGATTTGCTGTAGGATAGGTGGTGGCTGTGAACTAGAAGCATCTGCCCCGGTGGTCGAGACAATATAATGTGGGACCTTGGATACATCATCTAGTCGCACTAGCAATGAATGAGACACCTAATAGAACCACTCTAAATATCCCTCTTGACACTCATATGGATATGTAGTTGGACGGTGTCATAATAGTAGGAATCTAAGAGGTTTAATAATTAAAAATAAATAACATAATATTTAATAATTAAAAATAAATAAATAAATGATATACATAAAAATTAATAAATAAATATTTAATACCTGAAGAAGCAACATATATTCACCTAGCTGTTTGGTGTCATAATAGTAGGAATCTGAGAGGTAGTCATAAAGGACTGCGAGTGCAGTAGTACCCCGTGTGTATTTATCTTTACTGTCTAAATATTTGAATAAAGGAAGGTACTTCGCATCAACTAGAGCATGATGTTGAGACAAAATCTCAATTTAATGTTTTGATGAAAACAAACAAAAAGTTAATTAAGAATGTTAATTATGATTCTAAATGTTATGTTAATTTAACTTGTGCTTTTGAGTGTATTAATTTAAAGATAGGATTTAAGCAAAGCAAATAAATCATCATAAAACGGCAAGAAACTGAACAGACAAGAATGGAGAACATTCTTAACAAAATCTAGAAACGGAGATGTTCTATAGTTTCAAGAATGATCATCATAGCTCCAAAATCAATCAATCTCCACTAGTTTAAAGAAGTTTTAGCATCTGGATTTTACATCTATATCATCAGCACTTGGCAAGGAACAAACTGAAATGATCAGATTCAAAGAAACTACTTGAACCACAAAGAGAGAAGATCACGAATTAGCAAGACCAAACAAATTTGAACCTTCTCCAACTTGATTGTCAAGAACGAAAAACATTCTTGACAACATTCTGATCATTCTCCAACATGTGGACATTAATCTCCAGTATGCTAACATCATTCTTCAACATGTTAACATTAATCTCCATCATGCTAACATCATTCTCCAACATGTTAAACATCAATCTCCAGAATGATCAGACCAGTCTCTAGAATGATCATCAGTCTCCAAAATTTTCAACATCATTCTCCAGTAGACTGTCATCATTCTCCAAGTTGTTTTTGCAGAATCAAATCTCCATATCGAAGCAATATTATCAACAAATATATCTGAGGTATAAAGAATCATTAAACACAAAAGAAATATGATCAAGAACGAAGAAAAACGCCAAGTCAAACAGAATTCACAAAGTGTTCAAAGGCTGTAATATTTTCTTTCATATATATATTGGTTTTGCTCAAAACTGACAGAGCACTACCAACAGCTCTTTTGACCATTATTAAATGTCCTAAAAGCCTATAAAAGGATGGCCAATGCTCAAGAAAAAATATAAAGCTTCAAGTACTAAGAAAATTCATTACTCATTTCAATCATATTTGACTTTCTCTCACTCACATACATTGAATCAGTTCTGATTTTTCCCATTTGATTCTTAGAATCATTCTCGTGTATTTTTTTGTCAAAGAATCAGAACTCACACAAGTGTTGAGCCTTCTTAGATTCTAACAAAACAATCTCATCATTATTATAAAACTCGAACTATAAAAGTTTAGTATAGTTTGGGTAGATTGTAAGAAATCCTATCAAGGTTTATAGGTAACCTGATTGAACTCTTTTTATGGTGGAAAGGTTTTAACTTTGTAATAGATCAAAGTTGATCTGAGCTAGGTGCTATAAAACCAAAAAGGTTCTTTGTTTTAAACACTTAGTGGAAAATCTCACGGTTGTGAGGATTGGACGTAACCCGGGTTGGGTGAACCAAGATATATCCTTGTGTGGTATCTCTTCCCTTATCTATTTACTTTCAGTTTGATTGATTATCAAGTTAAATACATAAACTGAATTACTGATTTTAACTAACCAAGAACGTTCTCCGTTTTCTATTTTCTGTTTTCACAACTAAGATCAATCTTAAGTTATTTTCTTAAGTTTTCAACAAGAAATTTTAAAAGGGTGCATTTACAATTCAAACCCCCTTCCTTGTAAATTGACATTGTTAGAGAAAAGACTCTTATAAGCGAAAATAGTACTCCCTACTAAATTCAACATATACGCCCTAGTAGTACGGTCAAATCTCTATGTTGCACACTACCTTCTAAAGACCTCTTTCATCCGATCTAGTCTGTAGTGTGCACCTCTAGTCTTTTTGGTGTCCTCCTAGATCTCTTCAGTGATCACTCCTAATAAAGTCATGACAATATTACATGTCATTACTCTATCTACATCGGGTGGACTGTAGAACTCACCCCTATTAGGCAATCCTAGAAGGTTGGCAACATTATCCAAAGAAATCTCCATTTCACCAAATGGCATGTGAAATGACGATGTCTCAAAATGTCATCTTTCCACAAACGCATAAATCAGGTTGTTGTCGATCATCTTCAAACTACCCCATTATAATGGGTTCAATCTTGAAAAATTCACCAAGTTCTCTATGGATCGCATGAGTAACGACGAGGTAAGTTGTTGCATTTTCTTTCCATGCGCAACAATTTTCAGCAATGGCCGCTCATGTATACAAAGAAAATATGACATTATAATTAAATATAAAACAAAAATAATAATTAGTTTAAATATTTTTAATGCACTATTAATAATAATTAATTTAACATACCTGATCAAACCACATTTTAGCTGAAACATGATGACTGTATCAGGTAAAGACGGGAAAATCATATGGTCCTCCAAGATACCGTGCGAACTCACCAGGTCCCTGAGCTCCATTATGCCCCTCTTCCATATGCTCTCTCTCATGAGCAGGTGCAACCTGCTCCTGCTCATGTACCTCCACCTGCTCATGTATCTCCACCTGTCCATGTACCTCCTCCTCCTTATGCACTATAGGAGGCTCCTCTTACTGATAGATAGTCACATCTGGGATAAATCGATGGTCATGCTCTCCCTCATCACCGTCTTCAATTATCATTTGTCTTCTTCTCCTTGAAGCTGTCGGTCGAATCCTCTATGGGGATTCATCATGGATGATGTAGAAGTATCAGCATCACGTGTAATTCGTATGATTTTGTCGTCTCTTCCCCGTGCGCCCACAAAAATTGAAAAATAAAAAGAAATAAATCACAATTGGTTATAATATAATAATTAATTAAAATAAAAAAATAATAATATAACTTCTAGAGAACTTGAGGTTCAAGATTTGCGGTAACTACAAAAAATGTTAAACCGAGTTTCCCAGTATGTATATGATTTCCAGAGAACTTAAATTAAGTTTTCCAGTACTACCGAAAAAGTTGAAAAAATATTTTCGGAAGAGACTTCTGTACCGGAGAAGTTGAAAAAGGATTTCTAGAAGTAGCATATGTACCGAAAAACTTGTTTTCGAGTTTTGCAGAGTGTATTTTGTGTACCGGAAATCTTGATTACAAGTTCTCCAGAAGATTAGGAAACAAACTTCCTTTTTTTTTTCCAGAATGTTGAAAGGTGAAATGGTGAAATTTTTGGAGTTTTATTATTTAAACGAGGACAAATAAGTAATTTCCTTGCTTATGTGTGGATATATATATAATTAGGGGGTATGGGGTAAAGTTTTCATTCATGGGTTATGTGGGATTGGTTTAATGGATTATGTTGTACTTTTATCCGATCCAACGATAATGAAAAGAAAATTATACCATGTACCTCTCAATTATACTCATATTCCTACAAATACGATGAAATGACATATTTGCTCTTCTATAAATATTAAAACTTGTCATTTTCCACCATCATATCATTTTATTTTTTTGGAAAATTTATTTTCAAGATTTCCAGTACCGAAAAAACTTATTTTGAAGTTTTCTGGAACTACCGGAAAAACTTTTTTCAACATTTTCAGAACACAACTCATTACCATAATACTTTTTTAAAGTTTTCCGATAGTTACCAGAAAACATGAAACCACAAGTTTTTCAGATATTTTTATAATTTCTATTTTTATAATTGTTTTAATATTTTCAACCTTCTATACATTTTCAACATTTTATACCGGAAAATCATTTTAAAGATTTTCGATACACACCTTTTCAACCTTTTGTACCGGAAATCTTTTTTAAAATTTTCCGGTAGAAACCTTATGTACACATTTTTAACTTTTTATACCGGAATTTATTTTTAAAAGTTTCTGGTACACACATTCTCAACCTTCTGTATCAGAATATTTTTTTTTTAAGTTTTTCTATACAAACCTTCTATAATGATTTTTTTTAAGGTTTTCCAATTAACCTTTTGTATCAAAAATCTTATAAAAAGTTTTCCGCTAATCTTTTACATACCAGAAAACTTGAATTGTTTGGCCCGAAAATCCTTGAATGGTAAGAAAAACAACTGAATTTGAGTTGGTAAAATAGTAAAAAAATATTAAGGGTAAAATTTGGGGGTACATGGTATAATTTCCTAATGAAAATTAATATCGGGATGTTATTTACACTCCATGTTTTACTTATTCACTGTTATTTTTTTTCTACTGATTTGGAGATTGACTACTCATGTTATTTAGCACTACCTCTTGTCTTTTTCTATAAGAAGCAATTAATTTATGACTTGCGCAACAAAAGTTGATGTATTTTATTTATAATATGGATTAAATACATCATTTTTTGTTGATAAAAGTATACCTCAATTGTCTTTTATAATAAAGGATTGGATCGAGTATCTTCTACTAGTCCATCAACTTATGTACGTAGGTATATATGAATTCGTCTCATCTAAAGTGAAAAGTTGGCAAAGCGAGTGAATCACTGGTTGATATTTCTAACAAATAGATCTATCATTTCTAGATTGATTGAGGTGGCTCTATTCATGTCTTTGATCATAGAGATGTTGGAGGGGAGTCAGATGGCATCGACTCTTATAAATATATTTATTGTTACATGGATTATTTTTATTTGCTAAAATTCATAGGGAGCCTCTGATTATTTTATAAAAGTAGTTCATTCAAGCATGGAAAACTAGTCATGAAATGACATGTTTGTCATCATAAAAAAGGGGATATTGTTGGGACCAAGATGGTTCATAAACAATGACTTGTAATTTGTTTTGATGATAACAAAGCATTAGAGAACAATTTATTCTATGACATTTGTTCAAATCTGCAAATGTTATAATCAAGTCTCTCATAACATCATTTGACCACATTATTTGATAAAGCACGACTGTAATTCATTGTGTCTAGTACTATACAAGCACATTATCTGATTGCATCATCTGGTCTTGAAGTAGTGTGTCTGGTCAAGAGCATATTCAATAAACGAGAGGGGATAAGTCAACACATTAGTCTTATATTTAATGTATCAGGTATATTTGAACACCAACAGATCTATTTCAAATAACTGAAATTACGTAGGCAGATCTAAAAACGTAATTATCCATCCATACATAAGTCACTAAGCTTTATAAGAAATATAGCTATATGAAACAACTTATTTATTTCTTTAGGGGCTATATTAAACAATCTCCCACTTTGAAGAAACTACTAATTCTACACTATATGTATGTATATACAAACTCTAAAGTATGAAATCAAAATATCACAAGATTTCAATTACATCAATTTCTAAAAGTATCAAATATTTTTAAGAATTAGAAGCAATCTAAGATCCATTGAACTGAAAAGCATGGTTTCTTTATTAAGAAATTTTCATCATTGTATTTTATGTGCTAAGTAATCCAAAGATGAAGGAAATACAATATGTTGGGTCTTGGGTGACGATCACAAGTGATCTTGGGGTAGTCGGGACAATAATACCTATATGATTTGGAAGTATTTTTCCTATGTCGGGAGTTACATACCATGCAACACATCAATATCCTAACTATACACCAAATAGTGACCATGGGAGTTTTGGTGTTGAGAGAGCCTACAAAAGACATAAATGTGTTCAGTCTAGCGAAGGATGTAGTGCCATGTTCATTCCAAGTACTTCAAAGTAGTAGGGTACGACATTCATAAGAAGTGTCGCATTATGTGAAAAAAAATATTAGTTACATTGCATAATTTTGTATTTGTGACTAACTGACTTAAATTTATGTGATTATGAATGAACTCATTGGTGTTGATCCTTATGTAGAAGTGAATATGACTATATGAGTTGTAAATTGTGATTTCATTTGTGTTGATCCTTATGTAGAGGTGAATATGAGTATATGAGTTGTAAATTGTGATTACCATATATATATGAGTTGTGGATCGTGATTACCCTATATAATATTGTGAGTATAATTGCACAAGTTGTTGTTCCATGCCTTAATATGATTAAATTATTCACCTTGTGTTGTTTTTGTTAGGTAGTGATGGGCACAAATATTCAGTAGGTTGTAAATAAAGAGTCATTAATATGTGATGTCGTTGCATATAATATTAGAAGAACTTGTTATTAGATTCTTTTGTTATCATTCAACTATGTAAGTTGTTATGTATTTTCTTGTTATGTAACGTCTATACTTTTGGAATTTTGAGTTCTAATTGCTGACATCGGGGCAAGATAATTTGTCTGTTTCAAATTTAATATAAAACATATAAGAAGTTATATTTTCTTGATTTAAACATATGTTACACTAATAATTGAAGTCCTTTTATGGTTTAGTGTTATAAAACATGTGATGCCCTTTACTTTTGGATGTGAAATGATTACAAAAAGTTTTTAATTTCAATTGTTTTAAAATAAAAATAATTAAGCATTTAAGGTTTAAATGTATTTGAGGTTTACGGTGTCACATTAGTTGGTATTATAATTGATTTGTCTTATCCAACCATTGTGTGTTGCTTGTCCATTAACAATTCATATGTGCTATGTGTATATTGTGGTAACTGATGCATGTTATTTATGATCAATTGGTGTTATTGTGTTAGATCATAATTAAGTAGTATTCTTTTTTCATTCCTATTCCACGTTATTTACTTCATGCAAATGTAAGTAGTAGTGGTAGGTGGGAGAAATGACGATGGGATTGTGAAAGTACTAGAGTTCATGATATATAGGTTCCATAAGGTGAATCCTCCATCATTTGAAGGCCTCTACAACACAAATGGAGCACATAAGCGACTTCAAGATATTGAGAAGATTTTTTGCTTGATTGCTTGTCCAGAAAACTAACAGGTGGATTAAGGTATATTCATGTTAAATGAGGAGGCAGTGCATTGGTAGGACAACACTCACCAATGTTTGGAGAGGCCATAGACAAAAATGATTTTGGTGGCTTTCAAGAGGATGTTCTTGGTGTAGTTCTTTCACGAAGAAATTGTTATAACCAAATTGGTTTGAAGAACAACGATCTTTAAATATTTGGATGATAATAGAAATTATTTTGTACGACAATTTATTGTGCTTATGAAATTGTTTAACTATGTAGACCATTTGTCATATGTTTTAAAGACTTTATGTCGCATCCTCTAATTAATAGAGAAGATAAATGAATAAATCAAGGCAATTCTATGAAGAATATACTAAAGTTGTGTCTGACCCTGATCAACGCGCTCTCAGCACGCCTCTGATGAATCTGATAATACAAGTTTGTCCTGATTATTCTACATCCAATAATTCTTGACCAGCTGCATGTTCCTAATTAACTGCAAATAGACTTCTCGAATCTTGCTGAGAACGAGTTCGAGTTTATCAAAGATTTTTCTAGTATTAGATGATCGAATTACTTTAACCATTACAACTAGAGTTATTAAAGAAATGAGGAATTACGATGAGAAACACAAGTTTCTACAGTAGCTATGGAAGCTCCTGCTTTAGCTTGTTTGCACGTCCCATTTTGTAACGCCTCAGCTTTTGATCCAAAACATTACTTAAAGATATTTGTTTTCTTTTAATAACGACAATAATTTTTTTTTCTTAGGAGTAGTACATCATGTAATAAAGATAAATTTCACTAGAAAATAACTTAATATCATTTTTGGTAAAGGAACACAATGCGATTTACTAGATATCATTCTTATTATTATTTTTCTTGCAAGAATAATCTGCTAATTGTTAGAAAAACATTCACTTACGTCCAAAAATAGAATAAATTATCTTTAAGTGAAATTAAAAAAAAAAGGTTGACTAATTCAAAATTTTCATAGTGGAATGAACCTCACTTCCGCATTTCTATTTAAAATTAACGATGAAAAAAAAATTTAGAAATGTACCACTTCAGATTTATCAATACAAACATTATTTTTAAGTCATAATCCCTTTTCTTCTCACGCGCGTGCACCAAACGAACATCATTCATTCAACTCTTTGATATCATTAGAATCTAAATGTTGGTATAAGTGGTTGGTATAAGTGGTAAGTTCATCCCACGGTAAAATTAAACCAAATAGTAAGTTAACAGTCATAACATATGAATATAAAATATTTTTGTAATAAAAGATTTAAAGAAATGGATTCTTTAATAATTCACAAAGATGTATCAATAGTCATAAATGCATCTAAATAAATCAAGTAGCAACACCTCAGAACAAATAATTAGATCAAAATAAAAATAACAATAAAATGTATGCAAGTTATGCATGCTCCTAAAAGTATATGATCCAGATATAACTAGTCACACAGGTGTTCACAAATAAGTCACTCATACCAATGAGGAAAGTTCAACCAGTCACAAGCGTCCACAAATATGCATATGATATGTCATGAAATGATAATGATGCTCAAAAGATACATGTCACCATCCATTTAGATAATCATAAAGGGAACAATGTCAACCACACAAATCACCCGCCACTTAGGCAACCACAAATATAACAATATTTAAAATACAAATCATCAGCCACTTAGACAACCACATAGATAAAATATTCAAGGTTAAATTTTAATCACATATGACATCAAGATTTTATTCACATGGATGCTTACAATAAAAACAATAATTTTGCTATCCCAAATATATAACACACAAACACGTGAATAAATGTCTTAGAGTCACAATTTTTCATTTTATAAACTATCAAATTTGGATTTAGCGACGTGTTATTGATAGACATCAAACTCAAATAACGAAGAAACACATACAAATATAAACTTTATTTCTTCTAATATAAAAATTTCTCCCATTATTAGTCATTTAGGCATACAAATCGAGGTTTACCACTAAGCACATCACAAAAATCAACTTAATCATGTTATCACAATTAAAAATAAATTTTTTTCATCAATTCCTCCAAGACTCGAATAATATTCATAAAAATCAAAACTTTAAAATGAAATAACACAAAAATCGAAACTTCAAATTAAAAACATCCTAACAAACATATTACTCATGAGCTCATAATAAAAATCATAACTTTATAATTAAGTACACCTAGACAACACAAAAATAGAAACTTTACATCAAATATATGACAACTAGCATATTACTCATTTTATAATAATAAAAATTGAAATTTTATAATTAAGTTTATTCAAGCAAATATATTACTCATAAAAAAACAAAACATTATAGTTAAATTCTTTAAGACAAACATAAAATAAACATTTTTTCTTTTAAGACATCAAGAATATATCAATATCTTACAAACTATTAATTTAATATCTAGCTTAATCTTGTATGAGGAAAAACCCTTACCTTAGGTGCTTTACTTCCTAGCAACATGCTCTAACCCCACGAATCAAAGAACAAGGCAAAAGTCCAAACTTTATTTGAGATGGTATTAAAAGAAGAAAGAAAATTGTAATTCGACTTGCCAATAATGATGGTGTTAGAAAAAAAAAGGAGACTATGTTTCTCTCTTTTTTCATTCTTTTGTTTATAGAAAGGTGTGCAAACTACCTTTTATATATTTTTTGCTATTAGTTATGACACCAAAAATTGTCTATAATTCTTTCTGTAGAGAATTAAAATAAAGTTATAATATTAGTTTAAGAGAGAGGGATGCATGAGATATAACAAAGGATGAGAATTTTTTTTTGTCCTCTCTTAATTGCACAAAAAAGATAAGACCCGTAATTCAATTTGTAACATTGCTATCAAAAATGAATTAAAGGTGTTAAGAACGAAGGAATCTACGTTACCTCCTTCTTAATTTTTGAGACAAGGACATAAAGTCTACATTATGTCAAGACAACACCATGAATTGTCATAAAATTTTATCATGAAGGAGAGTAAAAGTATTGAGGTAAATCACTTTATTTTTTATACTAAAAACATATGGACCAAAAATATTTTCAAGCAAGAGCACTTATACATGAGAGCTGGGTCTCACTAACTCTACTATCTCCTAGGCCAAATACTAATTTGGTCCAAAATAAAACTAACAAAAAATATAACTTCTATAAATTCTAATTTAAGTAAATAATTCAACTAATAATGTTATCAACTAAAATAAATTAAGAAAAAAAAAAATATGACTACGGTCACACATAACAAAATAAAACCAACATATCTAATACATCGATTTCATCGTTATCGAAACTAATCAAATAAATAAAATACACAATAGTACATTTAGTAAATATGCATATCATAAATCGTCCTCATGTAATTGTCACGCAAAAATAATTAAATGATAAATTATGACAATTACTAAACAAATATATATATATATATATATATATATATAAATATTAAAAATATTATTAACTCTAACAAAATATGATTTTAATATTTAATTCCCAAAATATGATTTTGATATTTAATTTTCAAAATACTATGAAAATATTAGGGTGTTACACTTTTCGTCAACGCAAATCCTTCGTAAAAGGGCTACAATGGGTTCCTAGGGTGGATGATGGTAGAATATGAGTATGATGGCTAGGCTTCTTAAAACTAAGTCTCAAATTCTATGTATGCTTTTTAGGGATTGTCCCCCTTTTTATATGATAGCTCTAGTGTTCTTCTCTCTCTTACTTGTACCTCAATTTTGTCCTTTTCTTCCCAAAGTATCTTTTGGCCCAATAAAGGGTTGGCCTAGCTACTCTTTCTATTTGCACAACCTGGCACTAGGGGGTACCTCTGAACTATTGCAACTTAGTCAAGTATACCTGAGACTCAAGCTATACATCTGCCCTCGTTGCTCATAGACCTATTATGCGTCTTGTTGTAGAATTTTGTATAGCATTTTAATCATGGGACAATTTCTTCAATTTCAACCTACAAAATCAGCACAACCATCACAATTCTTCGTAAAAGCAAAGTTAAATGCAAATGTAATTAAAATGACATAATTACTGATATTAAAGTTAAAATCCTAATACAACATATTCAAAAGATTAGCAAATCTTAGTTCAAATGTGGTAAATAACTCTTATTTCTAAGAGTTATCACACCTCTTAACATAAACGATTGCTCGTCCTCAACACATTAAAACAGATTAGCTAATCAATCAGTAGTTCAGAAAATAATTTTCTCAAAGAACATATATCAAATTGGAACAAATTATAACTTTTTAACAAATTTTTTATCTACCCACATAATCATTGTGTGTGTGTGTGTGAAATTACATCCTTAAGTTCTTTTAACATGAGTGATATTTTAAGGATCACCCAATTACTAATTAGTAAAGTTTTATTACATCTGACCTTTTAACATGAGTGAAGTTTTGAGCATCACCCAATAAGTACTTAGTAGAATGACATCTTTATTTATCTATATTTTATATATAAGCTTTAACAATTTGGCTATTACTGTTTATTACACCTTCCTTGCTGATATCATTTTTCTCTTGTGCTGAAGATTTAACCACAATTCAGTTCCAAGTTTACTTATCAAACTTTACTTTATCTTTTAAATACTTCAACTAATGGGCTTTTTTATTGTTATACCATGAACAAAATTAAAAATACCAAACTATCACTAATTTCTAATTAAATACCAAACTACCATCCTTTTTTCCACTTTTTAGAATTGCCTTGAGAAATCGGTTTAGGCACCTACATTTTCTCAATTTAAATTTTTATTTTTTTTAATGAAGGAAGAGAAATCGGATCCTACTACACCGATTTCTCAAAGTATTTTATTTTTATTTTTTTTAATTATTAAATTTATTTTATCATTTATAAAATTATTTTTATTAGTGGTGCTATTTAGTAGGCACATATATAAGAAATTTGATCAATTAATAAATACACATTCACCCGCTGAGGTTTAATGCAACACATTATTTTTTGTTAACATCGTTCTTAACAATAAATATATATTTTATTAATCAATAATTGTTATTTTAATTAAATAATTAATTTAAGTTTCATTAATGATTAATCTAATTAATTATTATTTTAATGAAATAATTAATTTAAGTTTTATTAATTAATTAATTAAGTAATTTTTATTTTAATTAAATAAATAAATACAATGTTAATTTTATATTTTATAATTATTAAAAAAATTAATTAAATGAAGTTCATAAAATAATAATATTTAATTTAATATTATAATTAAACATACAAATACCAAATGAGTACATGTTATTATTACAATGTTTTTATTACATTAATCTCCTATATGGTGTCCAGTCCCACATCGTGGTGGTCGAATAATACGACGTGGACGACGTGGAGGTGAGTTTTCTTCGTCAACTAGGGCATATGTCTCCTGAACATTTTCACTTAGTAGGTCGACATGCATCGAAGAAGTATGATCTACTTGATTAGGGAATGATGGAACACCAAATGAGTACATGTTATTAATATAATGAGCAGCCGATTCAGGCGTACCTATGTCTGCACAAAATAAGTTATTCACAAAATCTTGATCACTTGAATGTAGAGATTGTCGGTGAACATCTTGTTGAGTTGACATGAATTGAAATGATTGTCTTGGTGGTTCAAATTGTTGTTGCATTAGGGTGAAAGAAAACGAATGACAATGTGGTTCTGGCGCTTCATTTTAAATAGTAACAGGAGGAGTCGGTAGGTGAGGTCTATTATGTCTTTGTCGGTGTGATGGTTGAGTTGGCTCTTCTGCAACACCACATCGTGGGTTCCGTAGTAGGTGCAGAGCTGATAGATACAGATTGGAGTTGTGTCTAAACCACACCATATACTCCTCTGTTGGTATTCGGTGTCCATGTATCAGTTGACCGGTAAGACAATGACTTTGATGTTCGTTCCAAAATTGAACCCATGCAGCATGTTTGTCTTTCCAATTTTCCAGATGATTCCCTCTCATATCTTGACAGTGAAGTGTATCAATATTTTTAGGTTCATTTGGTATTTCCTGCAAAAGTCCAAACTGCAGTTTGACTCTATCTGTTTGATGCCATTCAACAGTTGAGAAACAAATCAATGCGGTTTTGGCAATCCATATCATTGAATCCTGATATGCTTGTTGTGGTATGATATTTTCAAGACCCCTGTAAGACATCCATATGAACTAGAGAAAAAAAAGACATATTAGTAAGGCCACACAATTATAATAAGTATAAATTTTGTTGAACAATGAAATTTTAAAACTGATAATGTTGCATGTGATCAATATTTGATCTATAACTGACAAGATCCCCGTATGGAGTTCCATAATGGATTAGTCCCCTGCCAATCCATCTAGTAAAAGAATATAAAACTATTATTTAACAAGTTTGGCAAGTTTATTATACGTAATTTATTGGACTAATATGAAAAATGTTTTACAGCTTTGCTAGTGGAAATGATATCTCTCTAGTGCAATGAGGGGAAATGAACGGCATGCGATACCATACCCAAGATTGAAGGAGCAATGTACATCCACCCATACATGTATAAGACGATGTGGTTGCACGACACATTTGTTTGTATAAGTTTACCAAACAGATTGAACCCCAACTATATAGTCGAACATGTTCAATATGTTTCAACAGGGGGAGATACATCAAATGAATCAGGGATTACCAAACCCCTAATCAAGCGTAATAGGTACGCTCTACAATGTTGTTGTACTTGCTCAACTGCTGCATTATTCGGAACATGAGCAAATGTGTCTTTCAACCATTTCAATTTGACGAATTGGCCCACCATTTGATTTTTTGGAGGAATGACGCCCAAAATTTGTTGGCATTCTTCATCCCAATCTAAAGCGCCACCTCTAGTTACTGGTCTTCTGTTGATAGGTAGACCTAGTTGTAATGCAACATCTTCAAGAGTTATGGTACACTCTCCTATTGGAAGATGAAATATGTGTGTTTCTGTTCTCCAACATTCTACCATTGCGGTCACCAATGATGGGTCCACATTAAAAGATCCCAATTTTGCAACGGTAAAAAACCCAGCTTCCTCTTAGTAGGGAACTATCATTTCATTTGGTTCCTCCATTCTAAAGTGGTGGTGACATTCAATCAAGTTCTACATTTTAAATAAATTTAATATTAGAGTTATGAAAATGACGATTAAAAATATGTATACATAAGATGATTACAACCACTTACCATCTCAACGATATCTCTAGACATGTGAAGATACTGATTTCTTAAAAGAGCCATGGAGCTTGTATGTTGTGAATGTGAGAGCTTGTATGTTGTGAATGTGAGAGATATTGATTTCTTAAAGTGTGTGTAAATAATAATATGAACATAATGACTATTTATAAAACCATTGCCATCCTATCCAAAATTGGAACCAACCAATCAGTGGAGGATTAGGGGATTACGCTGACGTCATCGTACACGTAAGCATTATCCTATCCAAAATCGGAACCAGCCAACCAGTGGAGGATTGGGGATTACGCTGACGTCATCGTACCATATTACACTGACGTCATCGTACACGTAAACATTATCTTATCCAAAATCAGAACCATCCAATAAGTGGAGGATTGGGGGATTACGCTGACGTCATCGTACCAGATTACGCTGACGTCATCGTACACGTAAGCATTATCCTATCCAAAATCAGAACCAGCCAATAAGTGGAGGATTGGGGGGATTATGTTGACGTCATCGTACCAACGTAAGCATTATCCTATCCAAAATCGGAACCAGCCAATCAGTGGAGGATTGGGGGATTACGTTGACGTCATCGTACACATAAGCATTATCCTATCCAAAATCAGAACTAACCAATAAGTGGAGGATTGGGGGATTACGCTGACGTCATCGTACCAGATTATGCTGACGTCATCGTACCAGATTACGCCGACGTCATCGTACCAAATTACGCTGATGTCATCGTACACGTAAGCATTATCCTATCTGAAATCGGAACCAGCCAATCAATGGAGGATTGGGGGATTACGCTGATGTCATCGTACCAGATTACGTTGACGTCATCGTACCAGATTACGCTGACATCATCTTATCCGTAAGCATGATCCTATCCAAAAATCAGAACCAGCCAATCAGTGGAGGATTGGGGGATTACGCTGACATCATTGGGATGTTATCCAACATAATATAAATATGTAATGTCGTTCACTTATTAAATACACTAACAAATATCATTCTAAACACTTACTCATACATATCTTTTACCTACAATGGCTCCATCAGAGTTTTTTGTCCTAGTATATTACAATGGACATGTTGATAGGACAAACATAGAAGGTGTTGTCTTTGCATGCGCAAATACATCCTTGGTAAAAGTGAAAAAAATATCAAACTTGATGGACTTATCAAATGTATCCTAACAAAGATTCAACCAGACAACTCACAGAGGGTGGTCGATGTTATTTATCGATACCCTATAACTCTTGCGCCAGGACATGTTCGATATGAATCATTAAATCTTTTAGGAGACGATGACGTGTATATGATGTTTGACATGTTCATAGCAAGTAAATTTACCCTCTTCATATCGAACATCAGTCCCAACTCCATTAGTCCCGACACACACAAGTAAGTTTACCCTCTTCATATCCCAACTCCATTCCATCTTCATACCCTTTTATTGAAACACAAATCCACCACCAGTCCCTCACGTCACAACACCCATCAACATCCACCCATGATATTGACCTTAACACACCGTATGATGGTCCTATTAGTGTTGTGGCTGGTGTTCACAATAAAGAAGTAGGCGATTTTAGTGAGAATGAGGATGACATTCTTGCTGAAGTTGTTGTTTTTGACGATGACGACGATGACGACGAGGATAACCCGTAGTAGAATGTCCATCTACTACAATTTTTTTCTTTGTCCCCCCTTCATATTTTTGCAACGTTACCTCTGACAACATGAATTACGTTGACAATGAATTTGTCAACTGTATGTCCAAAAACCAATCTTACCTTGTTCCAGATCTTGACAATCTTCAAGTGGGGATGACATTTCCCACAAAAGCTGTGGCAATGCAGTGTGTAAAAGAATATCATATGCACAATTCTACGAGCTTCGTCGTTGCGCATTCTGATAGAACTAGATGGATTGTCCATTGTAAAAATAAAAATTGCATGTGGAGGTGTGGAATCTTGAATGGAAAGAAATCAAACATCTGGAAGATCACAAAAATAGAAGGGTCACACACATGCTCATCAACAATGATTTCACAAGATCACCAACAACTCTCTTCGACTGTTATTTGTGAAAGCATCTTACAAATGGTAACACCGGATCCCACAATATCAGTTTCAGTATTGATTGCACATATAAGATCTCGGTACACATATACCACTACTTATAGAAAGACATGGATTGCAAAACAAAAGGCCATTGAGAGAATATACGGCAATTGGGAGGAATCATTTAAAGAGCTTCCAAGGTGGATTCTTGCTTTCAAACATTATCTTTCAGGGACTGTTACTGTTATTGAAGTGGGACCCTTTATTGAGGATGGACAACGAGTTCCTAACAAAGCTGTCTTTCATCGCCTCTTTTGGAGTTTCCAACCATGTATCAAAGGGTTTGATCATTGTAAATCAGTTGTTTCAGTTGATGGAACATGGTTATATGGGAAGTATCGTGAGACCTTACTAATGGAAATCACTCAGGATGGTGATGGTCATACCATTTTTATAGCATACGCCATTGTTGAGGGTGAAACATCAGATGCTTGGTTTTTCTTCCTCAATCGTCTACGAATGTTTGTCACACCTCAACCCAACCTCTGCTTGATTTCAGATAGACATGAGTCGATTAAAAGTGTTGTTAGGTGTGTAAACAACAATTGGCATCATGTCTTTTGCGTTCGACATATATCAAAAAACTTCATGAGGACCTTCAAAAATGGGCTAATGAAAAATATTGTAACCAACATGAGTTAGTATTTATATATATATATATCTCACACATATTTTCAAATTGTCTATAACAACATCAACTTTTGTTCATTCATGATACGCTATGACTCAACCAAGCATCACATACTTTAGAAGACAAATCGATGATTGGAGTCAAGATGCAGTGAAATGGCTCGACGATATTCCAAAGGAACAATGGCTACAATCATATGATGAAGGTAGACGTTGGGGACACATGACAACTAACCTTTCCAAGTGCATGAACAATGCATTAAAGGGGACACACAATCTTCTAATTAGTTCTTTGGTGCAAGCAACATACTACAGAGTGACTGCAAAATTTGAAGAAAGAGGGACACAAGCCCAAGCAATGATGACATATTCAGGTTTGATTTACTCAAATACAATCATTCAAAATCTTAACAAGGAACGAACAATGTCAAATTCCCATGAAGTTGTTATTCACAATCGAGCCCATAGTATATTTATAGTTAAGGAGTTGGTTCTTCCACCAAGCGGTCGTCCTGTAGTGACATTCAAGGTAGACCTCGACAAAAGATGGTGTGATTGTGGTGAATTTCAAGTATTACACTATCCATGTTCACATGTCATTGCCGCTTGTTCGTTTATTCACCGTGACTACATGATGTATGTGTCTTCTAAGTATACATTGCAATGTATCTTTGACGTTTACAAGGAAGAGTTCCCAACAATTCCTCTTCAATCATATTGGCCAGAATACAATGGAATAGAGTTGTGCCACAATCCAGCCATGAGAAGAGATCCAAAAGGTCGTCCACAGTCTACTCGTATTCATACTGAAATAGATCAACGAGAGAAGAACACACACCCCAAGAGATGTGGTTTGTGTCGGAACGAGGGACATATCAAGAATAAATGCCCTTATTGTACTAATGCTCTTAATAGAAATTAGTTCATTGTAATAAAATTAGTTAATTTGGTATTTGTATGTTTAATTATAATATTAAATTAAATATTGTTATTTTATGGACTCCATTTAATTAATTTTTTTTAATAATTATAAAATATAAAATTAACATTGTATTTATTTATTTAATTAAAATAATAATTACTTAATTAAATAATTAATAAAACTTAAATTAATTATTTCATTAAAATAATAATTAATTAAATTAATAATTAATGAAACTTAAATTAATTATGTAATTAAAATAACAATTATTGATTAATAAAATATATATTTGTTATTATGAAAGATATTAACAAAAAATAATGTATTGCATTATAGAATATGTATTTATTAATTGATCAAATTTCCTATATATGTGCCTACTAAATAGCACCACTAATAAAAATAATTTTATAAAACGATAAAATAAATTTAATAATTAAAAAAAATACTTTGAGAAATCGGTGTAGTAGGATCCGATTTCTCTTCATTAAAAAAAAATTTAAGTTGAGAAAATGTAGGGGCCTAAACCGACTTTTCAAGACAATTCTAAAAAGTGAAAAAAAGGATGGTAGCTTAGTATTTAATTAAAAATTAGTGGTAGTTTGATATTTATTTATTTTTTTGACGCTATAACAATAAAAAACCCTCAACTAATGGGTCTTCTCACTCATCTACCTTAAGCTTTAATTAGCTCCAAATCATTCAATGAGCTTAAACCAACATGAACAAACCTACAACAATTAACTAACTATTGTAACATGCATTATTTCAAGCAAACTAAACTAAACTAAACCATCCCTTTCCCCAAACTGTAATATGAACAGTTGGAAGATTGCTCATACTACCAATTTGAAGAATGGTTTAGTGCTTAAAACATAACTTCTAAACAAAAAGCTCTAAAAATTAAAATTTCATAATTTCATAAAATACGGAAAACTTACTACCCTAACAAATGTTATAACTGTTGGATTTTGAGTTTCAAAAACTATTTAAAAATCACAATTTATGCCACCGAGAGTATTACTGGGTTGAGTCACGGACTAGGTCACTCTCTTTAAGACGTTTCGAGGCACTGCCCAAAATTGTGCAAGGCAGACTATCAACCACGAAGTCTCCAGGATAAAACAGCCCGGATACTCTGTATCGGAGTTCTACTGCACTGTAGAAAACCGTTCTAGAATTACACCCTCAATATGGTAGTTTAAGCCACTCTCAATAAGACAATTAAAGTCACTCTCAATATGGTACTATGACCATTCATAACTACGACATAATAACCGCTCAAAAAGACAAAAACGAATGGACTACGGCATAATAACCGCTCTAAAAACAAAGTGACTACGGCATAGCAACCACTCTAAAAACAAAAGGACTACGACATAACAACTGCTCAACAAACCGAAAGGACTACGACATAACAACCGCTCTAAAAAACCGAAGGGACTGCGGCATAACAACCACTCTAAAAAACCGAAGGGACTGCGGCATAACAACAGCTCTAAAAAACCGAAGGGACTGCGGCATAATAACCGCTCTAAAAACCGCTCTAAAAATCGAAGGGACTGCGGCATAATAACCGCTCTAAAAAACCGAAGGGACAGAAAGAAATGGGAGAAGTAGCTCAAAAATTAGGCGAGCAGAATATAAGAGGGAGAAAAGAGAAAGTTGGGAAAAGCATCCAACTTTGGTGTACTTTTCACAATAGCTTGAAACTCTTTATATAGTGATGGAAGCAAAGTCACATATGTTTTCTAAACAATGTGTGACTTTAGTATGTATAGAATTGAAACTACACAAAATATGATAGTTTTTCAAAGTGGGATTTCAAAAAATATTCTTTCCAATGTGGGACTTGAATTTTAAAAAACATGTTTCTTTCCACTTAAATTTACACAAAATATTTCTTTCCAATGTGGGACTTCAACACATTTTTAAATTCACACTATAACATACTTATGTTCCAACAATCCCCCACTTGAATTTAAAAAAAAGTTTCTTAAAATAGCATCAAATGCTTCTATAAGATCGTGCATAAACAAATGTGTCTCTCGACTTGAACCTTTGCATAGTAAGTAAGATTCAGATTCAACAAGAGTGACTCGTAGTCTTGAACTCTATCTCTGACATCAATCCCACACACAACCTTTTCATATGGTGTATTCTCAAAAGCCCGTGCATTAATGGCCCTGCACGTGTATCCCAGTATAGTGAACGCTCTAGGAATTCTGCCTCGAAATTCCATAGGAAGCGGCCCCACTTCCACATTCACATAAGTGAGTCTATCAAGAGTACTCCTGTAGCTAGGTACTCCCTCCACATAGAGTATAGATCTCATTAAGAGTTCCTATTACCTCATCCTATCATCGCTTCAGGAATCATGTTTCTCTAATTTATAATAACATGTTCATCTCATATCACTTCACGACTTGTTATTACCCATTGAACCTAATTCTTGGGATCTCCAGTCTTTTAGGTCGGGTTACCATCATGAGTGACTCTATAGGCATTTGTCTCATCCTTTAGGATGTATTTATGACTTTCTCTGTAGCTAATCCTTTCGTTAAAAGATTTGCTAAATTCTCATCAGTGCATACATGATCCACTATAACAACTCATTTAGAAAATAACTTTCTAACAGTGTTGTGCTTACGACGAATTTGTCGTTTCTTATCGTTGTAGTGACGATTCTCAATCTTTCTTTTCCATATAGGGATCTCAACTAGCAAACATCTCAACCAGCTTGCTTCTTCACTAGTAGTAGCTAGTGCTATCATTTCAGACTTCATAGTGGACTGAGCCAATATCGTCTGTTCTTCGATTTCCAAGATACAACACCACTCACTATATTAAAATATAGTCATCGATTGTTTTCGAGTCATCTGATAAGATGTTCCAATCAACATCATTGTATCCTTGAAGGATAGTAGGAAATCTTCGATAATGTAATCCGAGACTCATGGTCCTTTTCAGGTATCTCATGACTCTTTCCATAG
>NC_021166.2:27163677-27165942 GCF_000331145.2 Cicer arietinum
CGGTGGAAAATTGTCGAATAAATATATATTTTCTCTTTGTCTAAAACCGTTGGCTACAAGGTGTGCCTTGTATTTATCAACAGATCCATCGGGTTTTAGTTTCTTTTCCAAAATCCATTTACAAACTATTGGTTTGCAACCAAGAGGCAAGTGTACTAAATGTCAGGTTCGGTTAGACTCTAGAGAATCCATTTCATCGTTTATAGCTTCTTGCCATAGATCTGCATCCAATGATTACAGAGCTTCTTTAGGATTTGCATGATCCTCTTCTAGATTATAAGCCATATATTCTGGTCCATAATCTATAGCAACTCTTACTCTCTTACTCCTTCGAGTTTCTATTTCGTCTTGTTTGTTGCTTTCAATGCTTCTTGTCACATGAACTTGACTAAGTTCGCTGCCCCCACTATTTCACAGGAACTTGACTAGGTTCGCTGCCCCCACTATTTCTTGATTTAAAAGGGATTTATTTTCATGGAAGTCAACTTCATTTGACTTTATGATCACTTTTGCATTTAGGTCATAAAACCTATACGCTTTGTTCTTTACCGCATACCCAATGAATTCTTATTCATAGGCTCTACTGGCGAGTTTAACTCGCTTGGGATCGGGGATTCTGACATAAGCCAGACCACCCCATGTTTGAAAATAAGACAAGTTCAATTGTCTTTTCTTCACTATCTCATAAGGAAACAATATATTATCCGCACACCAATGATATGAAACACAAGAGTTAAGTATACCAGCAACAACTAGTTCAATAAGAGTTCTATTCTTTTTTCTTTTCAACTTTACCATTCACTTCAAGTAATTATGGTGTAGTTGTTCCATGTATAATTCCAGACAATTTATAAAACTCATTAAATAAACTAAATCATACTTGGAATCTCTTAATCTTTATACTAAAATGATTTTCAATTTTGGTTGTAAAGATCCTTAACATGCCAAACATTTCACTTTTATTTTTCATTTCTTGGTAACGTCTCATCAAGTTCACATATGTCAAAGTGTATTAAATCTAAAGACTTAGATTCTCTAACTACATATTTATGTGAACTCTTTGTTGTTTTAGCTTGACTATAAAAATCTTATTTTTCAAAATCATTTAACAATAACTTTAAAATTAAAACTAAGTTACTTAATTTTGAAATCAGATGTGTTCACATCACATAGTCTAGCATGTCAAAATTAAAATCACACAACATGTAAGCATAAACAGACATTTTATTGATTTCAACATTCAAACAAAAGAGACATATTAAATTTCAATGTTTAATTTAAATATGCCATGAATGACGTACCTTAATAGCTTATCTCATGAATCATCTTCTGAATTCTACGGGAGTGTGCCTCCACGTCCATGAATCTATCAGCCTCCATGTGCCTCCACGGATCTGTATCTGTCAGCCTCCATGTATCAGACATCTGATACTCTCTGATACTCTAGGTAGCAATCACAACTTACTTAGAGTATCTCAAACATATCTCGCATTATTGCTGGAACTGTAATAGTTATACAGATCATCAGCAAGTCGATTAAGAATATAATTCTTATCATTATTCTCCCATGGGTTAATTCTCCAACTGTTTTATCCTTTTCTATTTGCTTCAAACTGAAACAGTTTATCAAAATGAGAGGCAACATAACCAAATCCAGTAATCTCTTCGGTTGACATGGCAGAACGAAACGTCTTAAAATTGTTGGATTTTGAGTTTCAAAAACTATTTAAAATTCACAATTTATGCCACCGAAGATATTACTGGGTTGAGTCGCGGACTAGGTCGCTCTCTTTAAGACGTTTCGCGGCACTGCCCAAATTGTGCAAGGCAGACTATCAACCACGAAGTCCCCAGGATAAAACAGCCCAGATTCACTGTATCGGAGTTCCACTGCACCGTAGAAAACCGTTCTAGAATTACACCCTCAATATGACAGTTTAAGCCACTCTCAATATGACAATTAAAGTCACTCTCAATATGGTACTATGACCATTCATAACTACGGCATAATAACCGCTCAAAAAGACAAAAACGAATGGACTACGACATAATAACCGCTCTAAAAACAAAGCGACTACGGCATAGCAACCGCTCTAAAAACAAAGCGACTACGGCATAGCAACCGCTCTAAAAACAAAAGGACTACGACATAACAACTGCTCAAAAAACCGAAAGGACTACGACATAACAACCGCTCTAAAAAACCGAAGGGACTGCGGCATAACAACCGCTCTAAAAAACCGAAGGGACTGCGGCATAACAACC
>NC_021166.2:27166430-27208745 GCF_000331145.2 Cicer arietinum
TCCCTATACATCAACCTAATCTGATCATTCTACCAAAAAACTATACACCCTGAGTGATCTCCACGCGCCCAGTGAGATCCTCCTACATAGCTCCCGTCAAGCATTCCCATCCGTAGGGTACGAACCAGTAGGATCGTCCTGGCTCTCATCTGAGGGCAAAGCCCAGATTTCCACAATAGTTGTAAAGGGTCACCAACCGAAATTAACAGATAACACATAACATTTAAGTTTTAAATGCACAAAATAACCTTTCAACTTAGCATGCACCTTAAAAGGATTTTCCATATGCTAAAAGTTCATATAATGCTTGCCAATTAAAAATGAAATCAAAATGAAGTTCTCAAATCATCAAGTAATACATAACTGACCAAAGCATTGATAAATCAATTGAGCAATCGAGTATCTAACTCAAAACAAGGACTTCTACTGAGCCAATCGATTGCCAAATCGATTTGGTCAGTTCTGCTGAGTTCCTGCGTGACCAAATCGATTTCCAAATCAATTTTGTCAGTTTTGCTGAGTTCCTGTGTTGCCAAATCGATTTCCAAATCGATTTTGTCAATTTTGTTGAGTTCCTGTGTTAAGTCCAATCGATTTCCAAATCGATTTCTTAATTGGTTTTGAAAAATAGATTACAAAATCGATTGGTAAATCGATTTTGTCAATTTTAGCAGAGTCCCTGCAACTCATCAATCGATTGGGAAATCGATTTCCCTGCATATTCTTCCAAAAATACATAAACTAACTCAATCCCATTCATACACAAACCCACACCTTAACACTTAGCAATTCCCATCCGATCACCACGACAGATTGGGTTTCGAAATAGTTTTACAATCAAACATGCTATCACACAATTCCAAACAAAACCCTCCGCGAGAGGCGTAAATCCTAAACGTACAGTTTCTCACGAACGAACACGAGTGCAGTCTCTCATGGACAAACACAATTTACCAGGGTGTAGTCTCTTCGGACAAACACTTGTACAGTCTCTCACGGACAAACACAATTTACCAGGGTGTAGTCTCTCACGGACAAACACCTGTGCAGTCTCTCACGGACAAACACAATTTACCAGGGTGTAGTCTCTCACGGACAAACACCTGTGCAGTCTCTCACGGACAAACACAATTTACCAGGGTGTAGTCTCTCACGGACAAACACCTGTGCAGTCTCTCACAGACAAACACCATTTACTAGGGTGTAGTCTCTCACAGACAAACACCTGTGCAGTCTCTCACGGACAAACACAATTTACCAGGGTGTAGTCTCTCACGGACAAACACCTGTGTAGTCTCTCACGGACAAACATAATTTACCAAAACGTAAATCGTAAACGTACCACCTATCACGGGTCAGTACTGTTTACCGAGGTGCCACCTATCATGGGTCAACACGATTTAACCGAGATATTAAAAGATTCCCCATTTTTAATACTCGTTTAACTTAAACGATTTTCTCAAACACACATTAAGTAAACCGAGATATTAAAAGATTCCCCATTTTTAATACTCGTTTAACTTAAACGATTTTCTCAAACACACATTAAGTAAACCGAGATATTAAAAGATTCCCCATTTTTAATACTCGTTTAACTCTAATGGTTTTCAAATTCCACACAAAACAAACTCAAACCTATTATCAGATCCAATCCACAACTCACACCAAAATACATCAATTCATTTCTCCACATAATCCAAACATACACACAACAATTTCATCAATATTAATTATGAACATGTCAAATACGACGAACACAAATCAACACAATCCACCACTCAAACACAACAAGTTTCATTCACTCAAAATCATACACAAACGAGTTTAAATTCATTTTCCACGAAACATTCATCAATATAACCCAAACCTAACTCTAAGATTTTACCCATAAAGCCTTAGATTCATTTTCCCCCAAATCAACATTTCAACCCTAACAAATTCCTTTTCATACAATCACAGATAAGTCCCTAAATGCAAACTAGAAGTTTGGAAGGAGCCCTTACCTTAACGATAGCTTTAACTTGCGTTTCCGGTACCGCGAGTAAATCCGGTAAAATCTCCGCTCGTGACGTCGCTTCCAAAGTTTGTTCACTAGCACCGTAGTGTGGTGGTGAGCAACTTTCCCTTCTATCTCTTCGCGAAATGAAGCTTAGATCTAGATGAAACGGGGAGGTTTGTGTTTGACGGTTTTGAAATCCCTAACACCGTTTTTCTTCGTTTTCAAATCAAAGAGGAAGAGTGAAGTTAAGAAATCCTTATCCTATCACCCACTAAGCCTTGGGTTTCTAATCTTGAAGAAAGGAAGCAAAGAAAACGAAAAATGGAGGAAGGAGGGAGAAGCTTCGCGTGATAGAGGAAGAAGAAGGAGTTTTTCTTTTTTCTTTCCTTTCTCTTTCTTTCCTTTCTTTTTCCCTTCTTCCTTTTTCCTTCTTTCCTTTTTATATCCTTTTCTTTTCTTTCTATTTCCTTCTCTTTTCCCTCCACACAACATATAAATATATATGTATTAATTATAATTAACAAAGATCTCAAAATATCTAGATATTTGTTAAATTACCATTTCACCCGTAACGCATAAAATTCTCCGTAAAGGATTCACCGCAGTTAATTTAATTTATTTATCGACGAGTAATTCTAAACGGCATCAAAATATCTTTTTGATCATATAAACTCCAAAATATTATTAACTTTGGCTAAAAAGCCTCCGAGCCAAAATCCAAAATACACAAAAATACATAAAGTATACTTTAAAATTATGGGTCTTACATTTTCTAAACAATGTGGGACTTTAGTATGTATAGAATTGAAACTACACAAAATATGATAGTTTTTCAAAGTGGGATTTCAAAAAATATTCTTTCCAATGTGGGACTTGAATTTTAAAAAACAAGTTTCTTTCCACTTAAATTTACAGAAAGTATTTCTTTCCAATGTGGGACTTCAACACATTTTTAAATTCACACTATAACATACTTATGTTCCAACAATAACAATCTGGAACATTAATAAGGGGTTGCTTCCACTAGATACTCATCCAACTCAATAACTCTCTCTACCTTTCCCTTCAAAGGCAGCTTTACTCTTGGCCTCCTTTGAGCAACAGGTTTAAATCTCATTCTCATAAGAGTGGGAGGAGGATTATCTTCCAGTGCAAGTGGTGGTGGGGCAGTTTCTTTAACTTATTTCTTCACATTTTGGGAAACATCCTAAAAAACTTTAGGATTCAATGCATCTTCATTCTCTTCAATCACCTCATTCCTTATAGTAGTGGATACTCTGGTCTTGCCTCTCCTTGTCCTTGGCCTCATACGCATAAGTAGTTATGGTCCTTGGCCTCAGATGCTACAGCAATTTATGCCTTCCTCTTTTTCTCACCTTCTTTTCTTCTTATGTTGTGTGCCAATGCATTAGTTTTCTTTTTTAACTCTCTCAGCTTCAGACATAAAATCCTCCTCTTCATGTGGTTCCTCGCTATCAATAGCAGGTTGTTGATCTACTTCCTCACTTGGAAATGGTTTCAACATTTCTCTGGAAGTATCCACTCCAAGATTCCTTTGAAATACTTGCTTTTGCCAACCTCCTAAATCATGCATGTATTTCCAAAACATCAAGGTCCTCTTTTCAAACTTATTAAAATGCTCCATCAAAACACTTGTGTTTGAACTAGTATTGGCAGTTATCCTCTAGTTTTCTTCATCCTTCCTCCAACTTCCTCGTCCTCGTTGCCTTTTTTATTAAACTTTTTACTAATGCAACATAAATAGCACCCTCGTTAACATCCATGGTGTCTGCTTTTTTCATTGTCACACAATTTCCAATAAACATTTCTAAAATCAAAGAATGAAAAAAGTCTCCCTATTTTCATGAAAGCACATATTTTAATTTCCTCTGCCATTTGCCTAACCAAAACCCCTATACTTCATTATATAGCTAAACACATAGAAATCAAACACCATTTCATTAGGGACTTTGTTCAAAAAGGTGTACTTAATATTCAGTTTGTAGACACCAAACATCAATGGGTTGACATATTCACAAAACCACTAGCTGAAGATAAGTTTGATTTCATCATGAAAAACCTAAACCGTATTCTTTTACCTAACTGATGTTGTGTCAACTTTACAGTAATTTATTTTCATACTTCGGATAAATTTTATTTTTATGTTATTTTCATTCTATTAAAAAAAAGACAAATTTAAAAAAAAAAAAAAAAAAAAAAAAAAAAAAAAAAAAAAAAAAAAAAAAAAAAAAAAAAAAAAAAAAACCAGTTTCACTTTCAAGTATTTTTGTCTGATGATAAAAGGGGGAGAAAGATGTTTGATAATGTAGGAAGAAAAATACTTAGACTTAGGGGAGCCTTACGTAAGGGGAAGTCAAAGTATTTAAAAGAAAAGTTATTATAAAAAATACAATTTTGTCATCATGAAAAAGGGAGAGATTGTTGGAATCAAATTGGTTTTATACTTAGAGTTTTAATGTTAACAAAAGGTTTTTATGAGAATAATATATTTGACTTCACAAAGTATGAAAGAAGATTCATGTTTTTGAAGAAATTCTTAAATAAGATTTGATTCAGATTTATGATTGAAGACATTTTTTGACCAAGTTGAAAGATATCGTCAAATGTTTTTGAAGAAAATCTAAAAAATATTTGATTTAGATTTATGATTGAAGAAAATCTTCCACAAAGTTGAAAAGAAGATATGGTCAAATTTTTTTGAAGAAAATCTAAAATAAGATTTGATTCTGATTTATGATTGAAGAAAATCTTTAACCAAGTTGAAAAAAAAATATATGGGAAATATTTGATCAAGATTTATCGTAAGAAGATATGAATTATTTACAAGAAGATTTTATCAAGATTTATCTAAAATAAAGTATAAACAATATCAATATGAAGAATTTACAAACTCGGTCTGAACAAAATACGAACATAATCAATTTGAAGAACTTACAAACTCAATATGAGCGAAATACAAACATAATCGATCTGAAGAATTTACAAAATCAATTTGAAAAAATACGAGCAGAATTAATATGAAGAGTTTACAAACTCAATCTAAATAAAATACAAAAAAAAAAAAAGTAATTGATAGTGGGAATGAATGGACAGTGGTACTTATCCTCCAAGTATCGGGTTCGATTTTCACAGAAGGCAAAAACGCGCTATTTCCAACGGGGGGAAAAGAGGCGCGAGAAGGTGGCAATTAACAGTGCCGATAAAAGTAAGGGTTAGGTTGTTAGAGATTCAATCCACTAATCACCAAAAGTATCATATGTCTATCGAACATCTACTAGTCAATTTAATTGCGTTGAAGCTTTCTCAATCTTCTAGCTTAGTACAGTGAAGTTGTCTAGGGTAGTAGCCACTACTAGACTAAGTTACAAAGAGTGTTTAATATGGTTTTCTGAAAACTCTCACAAGAGAATGTTTATAAAGTATGCTCTTAAAGTATATTTTAGGTTTCTCAGAACTCAAACCTAATACAAGAATTTTCACGAGTTGCCATGTGTGATGGCAATAGGTTTCTCGTATGTCTTTATTTTGCAGTGAAGATCAAAAGTCCTTTATGGAGAAACTTCAAAGCCATTAGATTTTTTTATCGTTCTTGTGATTGTATGAAATCAACATGTAAAATAATGACTCGTGTTGAATGTTTAGAGATCTTGAATCAACATTAAAAACTTGCCCAAATTAGTCTTCATAATTGATTTAGCGTATTTTATTATAAACACATGAAAAGCAGATAATGACATTTTCAGAGGATGTCATGCATTCCATCAGTCAAAAGATAAATCCAACTGTGATGAGTAGATGGTGCTAAAATGTTGACTATTTTAGAGTTATGGGCTCAAATGTTTGACTTAAGAAAGTTTAATTTTAATCAATGTTGACTTAGTCATAGTTTAGACTTGAAGCGTTAACCATATGATCAATTGGTTTATCAGAATTGTCAAATGCAGAATCATCCAAGTGAGCTTGTAATATCAGATTCACCAAAGACGTGTTGATAGCCCATTTAACAGAGTCAAACCGAACTTTAATAGATTCTTCAAATCATTACATTGATTTCTATCTATCTTCTCTAGTCATCAGATGATGCTGCGTAAAGTCTTTAAAAATTATGATAAATGGTCTACACATTTAAATAATTTCATTAGAGCAATAAATTGTTCTCACGAAATAAGTTTTGCTATCATCAAAACAATTAAAGGTCATTGTTCTTCAGTTTGAATTGCTTCTAACAATCTCCCCCTTTTGATGATGACAGACATCTATTTTTTGAAATAATTTTTCTTTTTAATAATATAATATATGCAAAACTATTCAAAGTAAAGCTCCCCCTTAATATTAGCAAGTTTTAAAAAATGAGAGTGATATATAATATTCTAACAAGGGAGTGTTAAAGTTAGAACTTGGAAAACACAAACTGATTGTTCTCTATACATATACTCCTTTTTTTTTTCAATAGACAATAAGAGTTGAACAAATAAATAAATAGCAGACAGGGAATAGAGAGCTAAAACACATTTGCAGTACATATACTCCTTTTTTTTTCTTCATTTTAACAGATTCTTTAGAGCATTGTCTTATTTCTTTGTCTATCTTCTCTAGTCATCAGAGGATGCAACATAAAGTCTTTAAAAATTATGATAAACGATATGGACACTTAAATAATTTCATTAGAGCAATAAATTATTTTCACAAAATAACTTTTGTTATCTTCAAAACAATTATAGGTTATTGTTCTTCAATCTGACTTACTTCTAACAATCTCTCCCTTTTGATGATGACAAACATCTACTTTTTGGAACAATTTTTCTTTTTAATAATATAATATATGCAAAACTATTAAAAGTAAAGCTCCCCCTTAATATGACCAGGTTTAAAAATATGAGAGTGATATATAATATTCTGACAAGGGAGTGTTATAATTAGAACTTGAAAAACACAAACTAATTGTTCTCAATACATATACTCCCTTTTTTTTTCATTAAACCAAAAGAGTTTAACAAAGAAGTAAATAACACAAAAGGAATAGAGAGCTAAAAAAAATTTCACCCCAAAAAAATGTTTAAGAGTACAAAAGATAGAACAAAAACAAAACTGGATCAACTAAGGGTTAGGATTGGTCAATCTAGCTAAGATCAGTCCTAAGGTATTCTAAATAGACTCATGATTCTTAGTTAGTTGTTCCATGAACGCCTCAGCTTTAGCTTCCTAAAATTCAAAGTCTTCCTTCTTTACATAATAAGTGGGAACATCCAATGGAGGTTATAAGAACCTTTAGAGGCAGACTTTGCAGATCCTGGAGCAACAACAACAAGAACGTCCAATGGCGGTATCTCAACTTGTGGAATAGTCACAGGAAACTACAATGGTGTCAAGAGGACAACCATTGGTAGTTCCAGATCAACACAACTAGGGGGAAAGGCTACATTTTGAACATGCCAGGCCCAAAGTGATGAGGACCTAAAATGAGCTAATTAAGAGAAAAAACAAAGAATATTTCAAGTCAAGACTTTATAATAGTTTTTAGTTTTAGTTAAGTGGTGTAAGCCCATTTTAGTTTAATTTCAATTGAATTATTTGTGTTTAAGTGATTTAAGCCCAATATGGGTCTAGAGAATTGTCTTTTGGCCCATTTTAGGAATAGGGTAAATCCTTCTTTAAATACCTTGTAAGAGTCTCATTTTGGACAAGCTTCAAATGAATTAGAATTTCTCTAATGAGAATTGTGAGTGAGCTAGATCTCTTCTTTAAGTTCTTGGGTTAAAACTGACTTGAATTTTATCAATGACTTTTTTACTATTATGGTGTCTTCTTCATCTTCTCAACCTAACACATATTTGTTTCTTTATTTCCCTTTTTATTTTTGTCACTTTATTTGAAGAAATCATTTGATCAGATTTTCAATCTCATGTTAAAGCTCTCAAATCAACATCACAAAGGTAGAGGATATCTGCAGTATGTTTGAAAGCAGTTGAATTATGAGCGGTCTATTCGATGTTCCATGTTGTTCTTAATCCAATTTATGACAAAAGAAATAACTTTGTCCCACTGAGTTGAGACTTCATTTGGATCAAAACTCTAAGCATTCAGACTCATAATCTTATTCATTTTAGCAATGAAAGAGATAATGAATGAGTTTAGTTTAGGAAAGCCAAAGGGAAAAGATGGAATGAATCTAGTATGAAAGTGTAAGGTTCAAATTGAGGTTGGGTTGAGTTAGAAGTATATGCGTCATTTGAGGATGTTTTAGAGACTAAATTATTTACAATATGAGGTATTATCTCAATTGTTTTGTGGATAAGACTCACAAACATAGGTTAGTGAAGGTAAAATGCGGGTGTATAAGAGATGGGTGAGGTTTGGCTGGTTGTTTGGCAAGGTGTTTGTGGAGGGTTATAGAGGGAAGGTGGTTGTGTGTAGGATGGAAATTCAATATGAAGAGGATAAAGGTTTAATCCATATATAAGGGTTGCAAGGCTTTCTACTATGGTTGCCTCAAACATCTCATCTAAGGTGTTTATATCTAAATTAGACCTGGAGAAAACAATAAAGGTATGTGAAGTTGTTATGTTTGAGGGTGTAGATGAAGGTGGAGGTTTAGGTTGTTCAGGTTCAGAGGGACTACAAATAGATTTTTATGTTTAATGGAGGGTTCATATGGTGTTGTTGTAGGTTCAGGTTTCAAGATCAATCATTTCATTACCACTACCACTACCAATATCAACAGAAGAATGAACAGACTTAGAAGAGGGATTTACCTTATGTATCTTCCTCAAAATGAGGCTTTCTTCATCCTCATTAGCGCTTTTATTATCATCTTATCTTTTTATCGCATTAGTTACTCTAACTAATGGAGGGTTCATATGGTGTTGTTGTAGGTTCAGGTTTCAAGATCAGTCATTTCATTACCACTACCACTACCAATATCAACAGAAGAATGAACAGGCTTAGAAGAGGGATTTACCTTATGTATCTTCGTCAAAATGAGGCTTTCTTCATCCTCATTAGCGCTTTCATCATCATCATCTTATCTTTTTATCACATTAGTTACTCTAACTGCCCTTTTCCTTTTCTTTTCAAACTCTTGAGATGCTCTAGGCACAAGGAAGCAAATAGGGGGCATCTCTTGACCTGAGTGGTACATCCTAATGTACTATTGAATAACCTCTTTATTGTCTTCTTCAATGATTGGAGAATAGGAGTCTAACTAGGAAGGGAATGTCTTAGGATCCACTAGAATTTCATGTGAGCATTTTAACTTTAGTGTTTGGCTTTATGTTGTCCTTCGTAGTAATGAGCCTCATTTTTATGACATTGTGGATATTGAACATTGGTGTAGAGGAGGATATCAAGTGCTCATCCTTAACTTATCCTCATACTTCCTCTATTGCTTTAATTAGAGGAATCCTCATTATCACAACTATGATAAGTCGTGAGTAGTAAATTGTCTTGATCTTGCTTGGTCTAGAATTGATGATACAAAACCCCATGTGCTCAAGTACCAAGTTTGGAATATTTGTCTTGATCTTCTGAGAGATGTTCCACATCAATCCCTTTTGGTCTTGGCTAACATGGTTAATAGAGGCAGCTTTAAGCACCACACATCCAATCATATTCTTGATCATTCACTCTCATGGTCAATTTATCCTTTTGACTTCAAAAAGAGTCAATCCTATAGCATGGAAATACCTTCCTAGAATTATATGAATATCTTCATCAACTTTAAAATCAAGGATGATAAAGTCTATAGGAAATACAAACTTATCAACCTTGACCAATAGATCATCAATTCTTCCTTGGGGATAACAAATGGACTTGTCTACAAGATGTAGATTAATAGTAATGGGTCTGGCTTCACATATTCCCAGATTGTTTGAAAATGGACTTGGGAATCAAAATTTATGCTTTCTTTTTAAGTCACGTAGTACTTTGCGACAATAAATTCCACTTGTGGAGAATGGAATAGTGAAACTACCAAGGACTTGGATCTTGACAATGAGCTTTGGCTGCAATATTAGACTACACTCATTGGTTAGTGCTATCGTTTCGAACTCCCCAATTCTCCTTCTTTTGGTAATGATATCATTAAGAAACTTCATATATTTTGGTATTTGTTGCAAAGCTTTTATTAAAGGAATGTTAATAATGAGCTTTTTAGACATCAATAAACTTATTAAATTGTTTCTCCATTAAAGTTTTATTGATTCTCTAGGGGAATGGAGATGATGGAACTTTAGGTACTAGCTTAAGAATGCTACTACGTGATGTAGTGTCTTTTTGAATCTACGCCTCTTTTCTCTGAACTTTGGATTTTGAATTTTCTAGTTCAATATTACCTCTTCGTCTCAGCACTATCAATTTTTTCCACCGTTAAGACCATTGCCTTGTCTTGTTTCTTACCCTTTATTAACTTAGAAGTTGGACTTTCTATATTGTTGGGTAAAGAATCACTAGGCCTTCTATTCATAGCTATAACTTGTTGTCCTAGTTGGATTTCCATGTTTCTCATGGCTGTAATAGCTCGACCCCTCTAATTAGCACTTTTATTCACGAGCTTCGCACCCCCTTTTCCACTGTTTGAAATTTGCAAGATTTTCCCTTTTGTGGGAAGAACACAAGACCTATGGGTCAAGTCAATGATTCATTCACTCCCACTACCAATTTATCTAGTTACAAAAAAATGCATTTTTTTAATACAAAAGACAAATTTTTTTAACAGCTCGATCCGTATGACTGGCAATATTATTCATGATCTTCTCACCCCATTTCCTCTATTTGATATTAGCGAGTTTTTTTCTTCCATGGGTGTCGAACCCGGGACCTAGAGGTTATAGTGTTAGATTTTATTAATTTACTAATGGGTATTGATAAGCTAGATTTTTTATAACCATGCTTTGATATTTTTGTTTGAATTGATAAATGGATATATATTGATTTTATTAATATGTGAGTTAGTTTGATGAATATGTTAAAATATTTATTATGCTAATTTAATGCTCATTATTAAACTAATGATTGAATAATGCCTTAACTCTATATGTTTTAGAAGACTTGATGATTGATGATTTGAATTAGTGATTATGAGTTTGAAATGACGATCTTATGTTGGTGTGAATTATGATGATGAGTGTTTGATGTGATACTACTCGAGTCATACCAATGTTAGATTTTTGAGAGTAAAGAATGACTTAGGACGACGATGGGAGCATGATAGACAATAGAGCTAGTATCTTAAAGCAATTAAGTGTTATGTTTTGCATTCATAATGTTAGAAGGGCTAAGTAAGCCAGAGGTGTTGGGATATGCAATACGGTTGGACTTGTAGTGACGATCACAAGTGATCTTGGGGATATATGGAGGGATAATTCTTATATGATTTGATAGTAATTTTTCAATGTCGAAAACTACCATGTAACACATCAATATCATGACTAGACATCAAATAGTGACCTAGAGAGTTATTTTTTATGCAACCTACAAAGAATTTGAATGTGTCTATCCAAGATAAGACTATAATGCCACATTCCTCCCAAGTACTGTAGAGTAGAGTACCACATTCATGAGAAGCGTCACATTATGTGAAAGACATATGAATTGCATTATATAATTGAGTATTTTCAACCAAATGAGTTGAACTAATGTGATTATGAATGAACCTATAACTCCTCTTTTGTGTTGTCCTCGTGTGAAAGTGAATATAAGTGTAAATTGTGATTACCTTATATGATAATGGAATTTCATTTGTGAATAAATATATGAGTTTGGAATTGTGATTACCTTATATAGTATTGTGATTATAATCGTATGAGTTGTAGTTTCATTCCTCCCATTTTAATATGATTCGATTATTCATCCTGTGTTGTTTGTGTTTAGTGCAGCTAGACACAAATGTTTAGTAGGTTGCAAATAAAGAGTAATTTTTATGTGATGTCGTTGTATTCTAACTTGTTATTTGAATCTTTTGTTATCATTTGGTTATTTAACTTATTATATATTTGACATTACACAACATTCATACTTTTGGGATTTTGAGCTCCAAAAGGTGACATCGGAGAGGGATAACTTATTTATCTCATTTTTAAGTTTTGACATTTACGAAGTTATATTTTCTTGATTGAAACCTATATTATACTTATGATTGAAGTCCTTCTATGTTTAGTGTTATGAAGCATGTCATGCCCTTTACACTTGAATGTGAAATGATTTCAAAAAGTTTTAAATTTGTATTGTTGTAAATAAAGATAATTAAGCATCTCATACTTAAAAATTGTATTTAGAGTTTAGGGTTTTTCATTTGTGGTTTTTCTTAAAGAACTTAACCGTACTAAGTTGGACTTGAGAAGATTGGAATAGTCAAGTTTGACAGAAGTATAATTTAGTAGTTGTAAATATGTAACAAATTTAGTGAAAAATCATTCAAAGTTAAAAGGACAAGATGTAGCTTACAAGTAGATAGTAAACTAATATAATTATTATGTTCGTTTATTTTCCTTAGATGTGTTTATGTTAAAAACCATTTTAAAACTTAGGATTTGAAAGAAAAAAAAAATTTAGTAACTTTTTCTTGGAAACGATTTTTCATAAACTTAAGTCATTTTAGCCTAAATCGGGTCTTAGACATCAAAGTTCGATCTCAAGGTTGATCAGTTAACCGTATTTGAGTAAAGATCTTATTTTTTATTATGACTAATTTTTGTGATGAAGCTACAAGTGGAAATGTTAACATATACCTCCTTTGTTTGATGGGGAGAGATTTGAATACTAAAATGACAAGTTGAGATGTTTCTACATCTCACATGATATTGAACTTCGGGACATAGTCGAAGATGGTTACGAAGGTACTAAAGATGCTACTGGTGTTGAAATATCAAGAAAGGATCTCAACGTTCAAAAGAAACAATACAAGATGCATCATAAAGCAATAACATTTTGATAAATTATATCACTTTCAAAGAGTTTGAAAAATGCACCAATAAAGAAACAGCAAAAACGCATCTTTGATGCTTTGGTCCTTAACTATGAAGGAAATAAACAAGTGCAAGAAGCTAAGGCAAATCTGCCTGTTACGAAAGACGAACTTTTCCATATGGAAGAGGATGAAGACATTGAGAAAATGTTCTCTAGATTCCAAACCCTACTCTCTAGATTAAAGGTTCTACAAAAGAGTTACACTACAACTGATCAAGTCAAGAAGATCCTCAGATGTCTACCTAGCAAGGAGATACCAAAAGTAACAACAATTCAAGAGGCTAAAGATCTTAACAAATTTCCTTTGGAAGGGTTGATAAGTTCACTCAAATCCCATGAAGATTGTACTAGTTAAAGATGAGCCAAAAAAGAAGTCAAAGTTTTGGCTCTCAAATCTTAAGGGAACAAAGAAAATTCCAAGGCTACACAAGTTAAGGAGGACTCAGAGGAAAGTGAATTAGAAAATCAGAGTGAAGACTCAGATGATGAACTATAATTCATTTCAAAGAAAATAGAGTACATGTGGAACAACAGGAAGAAATCATTTTACGCGATCCACAAATAGCAGAGAAAGAAAATAAAAATTAGAAAATAAGAAAATCTTCTGCTATGAATGCAAAAAACACACACATTTCAAATCAGAGTATCCTAAGCTTGAGAAGGGAAACTCTCAAAGAAAAGACTTCAATGTAAAGAAGAAAAGTCTAATGGCTACTTGGATGACTCTGATGAAGATGAAAAACATGTAAACATATCTCTGATGGAAGATGTTCGCTCTGACTTTGATTATGGTAATGAATTAGTTGATGAGAAAATTGAGGTAGTATCTGACCTATCTCTCAATGAACTTATAATTATGTTAAATGAGTTTTTGAACAAGAATCACACTGTCTCCTTAAAACTCAAAAATCTTAAAAAAGTTCATTCCATCTTAATAGATAAGCAAGTGTTTGTAATTATGTTAAGTATGAAAAAGCCTTTCAAGCATATCTTCTGAATGGCATAGACAAAAGCAAACAAGCTTGTATGGTCTATGGTGTTAGCATAAACAACATAAGAGATATTGGTTTTGAGGAAACCAGAGGAAACTCCAAAGTTTAACTTACCTGAAACTGTTTGCTTAAAGAAAGTTCATGATAAGAGAACTTGTCTTATGTTGAAAACATGGAAAGACAAAGAATTTTTAAGAACTAACAGACCAGGACCCCAACAAATGTGGGTTACCTAAGAAAAAATAATCTATCTTGTAGATATCTTAATCAACAAAGTTGAAACACCAGTCATGGTACTTGAACAGTGGATGTTTACGACACATGATGAGAGAAAAATTTATCTTCCGAATCCCGACCCTCAAGGGTAAGATCATAGAGTGTGGCACAATAGGTAATGGTTTTCTTCCGTCTATTAAAAAAGTTCTACTTGTAAAAGGGCTAATGGATAACCTATTGGGTATAAGTCAATTAAGTGATAATAGTAATAATATTGTCTTCAATCAAAAGTCATGTAAGGCAATTAGTCAAACAGATGGATCTATACTATTTATTGGTCAGAAGAAAAACAATATTTACAAAATAAATTTATCAGATTTGGAAGAACAAGAAGTAAAGTGTCTCATATTAGTGAATGAAGAACAAATGATTTGGCACAAAATATTGGGATATGCACACTAGAGATTTATCTCAAATTTGAAAAGACTTAACGTAGTTAGATGTTTTCCTAGTGTTCTAATCCAACCTTGTTAATTGCATTTAACCATTCCAAATTTATATTTTGGAAATTCCTCTCACAACTTAGGTTTTACTATTTATATTTGTATACTTAAATAAAACAAATAATATATTGGTAGGTGTAAGGACATTGATATGCAAAGGTTTGGGTTCGATCTCAAAGTTCTATAATTGTTTGCACTTAAGGTTTGTGAGTCTAGCTAATAGGTTATTTAGCTCTAATGTACAAAATATTATTCGATCCTTAAAAATCCTCCATATCATGTAGTTCTAAAAAGTTTGAGACTTTTGGAATACTTTGTTGTCATGCTTTGAAGGTTTTTAAGGCAAACGACGTTAAAATTTTCCCTAATAAATACATTTTAAATAGGGCGACTAAAAATGCACGCATTGGCATTATCCTTGATGTTATGAGAAATGAGGTCGTGGAAGATCCCAAACTATGTAGTATACAACAATACAACTAATTTTGCTCTATTATGATTAGATTAATTGTCGAAGTGTCACCTTTTGAAGATTTGCACCAACTAATACAAAAAAAAGGGGTTTAATTGTGTTTTATTTTTTAAAAACAAAATTATTAAAATAGATTATAAATTAGCAATGTTAAAAGCAATAATATTTAGAGAGATAAGGACAACAACACTAACCATTTTATCTTGATTCATGATGACTCTTCATCATATGTATATTTTTCATTATTTTTAGTCTTATTTATCTTTTATTTATTAGTTAATTTAAGGATTTATTTGATATATTGTGTTAATTTTATTTATTTGATTTAATGAAATGTTTATGTCCTTATTTCCTTGATTAAGTAGAGATTTTTTGGAGTTTTATGTTGTTACTTTTTTTTAGTGCAGTGTTGAATTTTGGCGAGAAATCAACATTATCTATGTGGAGTATTTCAGCCATATCTGGAGTTGTAGATGTCCATTGGAGTCAAACCAAGTGAAAATGAAAGCTAAGATTCATAGCTTCAACTTTCATGAAGACATTGGAACCTAATTCAGAGTCTAAAGAGGATAAAAATGTAGAAAACGTCAACCAGAAGAAGTTGTGCGCCTGAAGCACAACAGTTGCGCCTGAGGCGCATTTCCATCATTTTACCACTGCCAGGACGCGCCTGAAGCGCAAAAGCTGCGCCTGGGGCGCATTTCCACCATTTTGACACTGCCTAAGCACGCCCGGAGTGCAATTCCCGCGCCTGGGGCGCGTGACACACGGCTGGATGTTTAAAAATGCATTTTTTTTTCCACTTTTTAGGTGTGTTTTTTACTATTGGGAAGTTGGGAGGCTTGTGCTCTAGCAGAGAAACTCAAAGACGGCCGTTTCTAACACCATTGGAGCAGTTTTATCAAGAATCATTCATGAATCTTTCTTGTAATTCTTCTCTAATCTTTATCTTTTCTATCTCTGCCATGAGTAATTAAACCCTATTTGTTAAGGGTGAGTGTAACAAGATGAAACTCTTATTTTTATGATTTGATTTCTAGTTATATGAATGAGCTTATTGAATTATTTTTCTCATCTCTGTGCTTAATGATTTTTATTGCGTGATCAACATTAAAATGTTCTACGATTTGTATTTTGAAACGTGAGTGGACTTTACAAATGCTCGAGATGATAAATTCATGAATTTTTAGTCTAGGGATAGATGCAGGTCATGAAACCAATTAAATTAGTTGCAAATGCAATAATTTAAGAAGAGAATTCTTGTACGGTAAGGCTTAATTCTAATCTTAAATCCACTAAGGAATTAGGGGTTACTTTGGAATTAAAGGTTCTATCACTAAGACATAAAGGAAAGAATAATAAAGAGAATTCGGTAACAACTCAATGAAGGAGTTCAATAACTAGGATCAAATTAGACACCAAGGTTGGATTCGAAGTGAAACTCATCCCTGACATTTTTCTCATTATAAATGATCAATTTTATTAATTTTGTTAATTTTAAATATTATTTCAATCAATTTAGGAACCTTTTGTTCAATTGTAGTAATTAAATATAATGCAATAGTAAAACGCAATCCTTGAGTTCGACACTCGGTACTACCGTTTTATTATTACTTGCAACGATTCAGTACACTTGCTGAAACGCTATCAGTTCACCACTAACACGGTAGCTACGTCTAGTCCTTCACTCTAAAGGATTTAATCCACTAATCACCAAGAAGTGATTAGGAATGATCTCGAATCTTGTCGGGTTAAGCACGCTAATTAGAAGGCCCTTTGCTATTGAAAAAACAAGATACGATATTACTAGTGTTAACTAGAACAAAATGGCCTGCTTCTCAAAGCCCTTATTTAATAGAAAGGATTATTTCACCTATTATTCCACCCAATGATCAAAGACAACTGCGGATTCACGATGGTTGAACAAAAGAGAGACAGGGCATGCAATTGATCCATACCAGCTGGTACCCACCGCTAGACGAGGATCGACCCACCAGTATGGTAATTAGGTATCGACTTTTGACAAAGATACTGACTACATGATAGATAGAGATGCAAGGTAATACACTACTTAAATGCATTATTGTAAACCATAGTTACGTTAATGAAATTTAATTCGCACCCACTTTATTCACAACTTGTGTAAGAAGGTGAAATTTCCATAGAAGTCGTGAAACACACATCCACTAAACACCTACTAGTCAATCTGACTGTGTTCAAGTCTTCTCAACCTTCTAGCCTAGTATAGTCAAGCCGTTGAGGATATAAGCCACTATTGGGTTGAGTTATAAAGAATGGTTAAACATGATTTTTTGAGAAACTCTTACAAGAGAATGTTTACAAGGTGTGCTTTCAAAGTATCTTTGAATTTCTTAGCACTCAATAACTGATATGACAATTTTCACGAATTGCTATGTATGACGACAACAAGCTCTTTTTTTGTTCTTTTTTCTGTAAAGAAATTTCCAAGTCATTATGGTTTTTGATTGTTCTTGTGATAGCAAGAAATCAACATATAACATAATGACTCATATCAAATCTTTAGAGATCTTGAATAAGCATTAAAAACATGTCCAAATTCTTCTTCATAATTGATTCAACATATCTTTATAAAAATAGCGGGAAGACCCGATGATGACATAACTATGACCCATCCTCGGGTCTTCCCGCCAAGTTAGTGTGCAGAGGATGTTGGGATGTTGACTTCTAAACAACACATTTAAATACACTTTTTATAGCTTGTACTTTGTGCTTTTCAATGTTTATTTTGTCTAATAGTTACTTTTTATCAGGATTACCATCTTTATGTCTAATAGTTACTTTTAATTGGGCTTTAGTCCTTATCTTAAGTAATCTCGGTTTTCACCAACCTCTTAACACTTACACATTTTATAGGCCATAAATTGGGTTGTGGTTGTCTGATTGAGGCGATCTAGGTTTAGTTGAAAAGATGAGAAGTAGAGCTACAATTTATATGTTGGATGCAAAGCCTGATTCGAACTTCTTGATGGTTAAGAAGGCTGGTTATTGAAGTCGGTGAATTGATTTTGGGTTTGGATCACTTTGTCATGTGATTAGTTAATATTGGGTTAAACGTCATTAGAGCCCACTTTAATACAGATTTTGAGATAAGATCTTTAGGTTAATTTAGGATTTTATAAATAACTACATGAGAGTTTTTGGAGGCACCTTTTGTCATACTTTGCAAACCCTAAAATTCTATTAGTGCCCTAACCCTCAATGGAAGACTAAAACTCTTGATCAACCTATTTTTAAAGATACTTTGTTTGACTCTTGAGGTTCAATTATTAATGCAATTTTGTTTTTTTGTTAATATACTTTCTATCGATTTCTCATCTCTATTGTCCTTTATGAATGAATTCGAATTATGTTATGATGCTTAATCTAACTAATTTCGATTTATAACTGTGATTGAGAATATTTGAAATAGATTGAACGTTTGTTTTAGTTTAGTTCGAATAGAAATTGATAGAATATGTAATGCTTAGTTATAAGTTTGATTGAATTTGGTTATGATATTAATCGTGTTTTGTGATGCTTGTTCACTACCATGATTTATCAAACGCTGTGATGCTTAATATAATTAGAATTCGAGTAATATTAAATGATGCTTGTTTGTTTAGTTTTACAACCAAACATGAATAGAATCATAGAACGGATGTCTATAACCTATGATAAAGTCCCAACGAAGAACTCCAACAACCAATGGATTGATTATTTTGATTAATTGATAACTCTCTATAATTACTCAAATATCTTTTTAAACTTAAAAAACCCTTTATTTATTTATTTCGTTACAAAAGTTCTTAATTTTTATTATCGTTACATTTGAGATCCTTGAGAGACGACCAAGGTTAATTACTTTATTTACTACATTACCCTTTTCTTAACTACTTTTGACCACATACAACTTGGATCAACTCCTTCAAAGTTCGAGACTCAAAAGTTGACTTATCAAAGTTAATTTTTTTTATCAAAGCGTTGTCTTTGCCAGAGTGTTAACTTAACAATTTAACCAAATGATCAATTGTTTGCCAGATTCATCAAATGAATTTGTTCCCACAACACTTTATTATGAGTATCAATCTCTATTTACTATGATGATTAACTAAAATAGTAAATGTTGATAATGATTTTTGGATTAAAATTTGCAATAAAAATATAGCATTGGAATTGTAGTTTTGTCACAATAATAGATACAATAAAACTAACCTTCTTTGAGCTATGGGTGTTAAACTCTTAAAAATGAGATAAACAATTATAACTTATGCATTCTTTCAAAGAACAAAAGTGTATTTTAAACTAATAACCAACCTATTTCTATGATTGATATATTAGCATAATCCTTTAAGAGAAGATATCTTTTATGATTTCAAGAGAACCAAAATCTATTTTCATGATTTGATTATCTTGTCCAATCTTAGGGGTCAGATATCAAATCCATCTTTTGGTATATTATTTGATATCTAAGTATGAATATGATTCTTACTAAGATTGGATTCAATGATCAACACCCATGATAGAAAGAAATATAAATTGTTAAAGATCCATCATTGGAAATCCTACAATCTCAAGGCAAGGAATATCTACTCACAAATGATCATAGTAGAATCAAGCTTAAATTTAAAAATATTGGAAATATAAAATAACAGAAGAAAACAACAAAGTAAAAATAGAAAACTGAATATTATTGACACTAGAAATTTTGCTAAGAGAAATACAAGAACAAAAGTAAGAGTAACAGGAGATTGTGAGTAGAAATATGTGTCTAAAACTGAGTATTTTCATTCTTTTTTATATCCTAGGTGCCTTCATGAGATTTAATTACAAGAAACCATCAAAATTTCATAGAAGAAAAATGGTTCATCGGTAGAAGATGAGCATATTACGGCCGTGCCATTACGGCAGTAATTATTGCTGGAATTTGAGTTTCTTTCATTTTCTTGATCGGGATGGACCATGACTGCACCACTTTATTTCAAGGCTGTTTTGCACCAAAAATCATCACTTATTCATTTACTTCTCCTTGCAATCTAAGCAAAATAAAAAGGTAGTAAAATGCACTAAAACCGAATTAAAAACATCAAATTAACCTATCAAGTAAAGCTATAAAAACGGATAAATTCTATCTTATCACAGGCTGAAGGGCCATACCACAAAAGTTAGGGCTTTAGGCCTCAAAGAAGTATTTATTTAACAATGAAAAAATGCCTCCAAAGTAAATAGTTTAAGATATTGTTAATTATGTTACAAATTTATTATTTGGTAAAGTGTAAGATTTTGAGTCTTTTTTGCATGGTTCAAATCTAGACTATGCCATTAGTTTTTTAAAGGAGGCCTAAAAATCAATTCTAATACCTAGAAATCATTCTAATACACAATTATTTATAGTCATCAATGAATATCCTCTGATATTCAATTAATAGACTAATGATAAACATTTTCAATTATGAGGATGATGAACATGTTTAAATGAGTATTTTCAAAAATTTCATTAAACTTTATTAAAATTTATCTTATGATTAATAATACATTTAAAAACACATATTAGATCACTTTATAAAATCAGAATTGATTAGATTTTTATTAAATTAAAATTTGTTATCATTAAAACATTTTATTAAAGATTTTGCCTCAACAGAAAAAGAACATAACAAGATGGATGTGACTAGATTATGAGAGCCTTTTCAAATGCATTATCTAGAGTAGAGAAATGACGATGTTAAACACAAAAACTAGCTTTTTAGAGCATGTTTGATTCACATCTTAAAAACTCTATTGTAGTATTTTAAAAATTTTAAACTAAAAAATTTGCTTGGATTACTTGTTTTCAAAAACTGTTTTGTAAAACTATTTTTAATATTATACTTTTTAAAATTAAAAAAGCAAAACAGAAAAATGATGTTTTACTTTTTCATTTTTCAATTTTTTTAATTCTCTAAATGTTTTTCTCATCTCTAAATCTATTTTTATAAACAAGTCTTTCAAACAAGTTTATTCCTTAATTTTATTATTTAAAACAATTTTTAAAATCAAATTTGTAAAATTATTTATTTTAAAATTAAAATACAAAAATATTTCAAAGAAGCCCTTAATGTTTATGTTGTTGTTATAGTGATTTGCATTTATTGTCCGGATAATGATGTATTTATTATCTTGACATATTCTTGTTAGTATTTATCAATATGAGGATGGTTGGAAGTTTGTCGGTCATTACACTTTCATGCTAAGTTTTTTTCTTCAAATAACCTTCATGTATAAGTTTTTTCTATTATTCTTTTTTTTTTTGTAAAAGCACCTTCATGTATAAGTTAATGTTGAGTTTTGGGAAATCTTGTTGTAAGATAGGCTAGGCGAGACTCTATAGCAAGATAGACACAAAATACTCCACACATCGAAAAAGATCTATTTAGTGTTTTTTAATACAAATTAAAAAAATGACTATAAGATAAGAGATGAAAGTATACCTTTTAAATTCTTTTAAAATTTACAAGATTCTTTTATACAAAACTGTTTTAAAATCTTAATCAAATACATCTTTAATTAGCTAACTACCAATTTTATTAAAAATTCGGAAATTGAATCAATTATGATTTCTTAGGACATACTTAGTAGGGATAACAATATAATCCGCACATATAGATATTGATTTAAATTTGTTCGATTTGAGTGGGAAAAGCTTACTTTGATTGAGTGCGGGTGCGAATTTTCTCCGAAATTAAATTTCGAAGGTCGGGATGAATTTGGAGTGATGATATTCATTCCACACCTGAACCTGCCCCGCAAGTAATATTGTAGTAATTTTTGAATTTTCTATACATATTAAATATTCTTAATATTTTTTTAAATATTAAAAATTATAATCTAATCTCTATAGAAAATATTTTTTTATTTTAATATTATCTAATAATAATTATTTTATTATATTAATTATAATAGATATAATTTTTAATTTTATAATTTTATATATATAAATAGGTGTGGGTGTGGGCGGGGAAACCCGAACTCTGTTGTGTGCGGAGAAATCCGAACTCCGTATATGGGCGAGGATGGGGTCTAAATTTCACACCCGCTATAAAACGAGTGCGGGTACAGATTTTTCCGATTAGTCGGGTGCGGGGTGGAGGAGGCAAAATCCGCCCCTGACCCACCCCTTGTCATGCCTAATACTTAGTGATAGAATTTCATTTGGGTTTGTGCACGGTTTAGAAAATCTTATGAGGATTATGTCAATAGAAATATATGATATCACATGTGGCACCAACTTCCCTAAATCTTGAGTCAAAAAACTATTTTTATTGAATCAATAAATATTATGTTAGTATTATTGATAATTGTTAAAATTATGTAGGTGGGAATTAAACTCCTAACTTCCTTATCGGTCTACTCTTTGAAAATCTTACTGTGTAGTTCCTTCTTTATTCATGTACCCTTAAAATGTAAAGGAAAAAATTAAAATACACTCAATATTAAAAGTGACCATTTTTTTTCATTTCCTCATTTCAACATTTCCGCAATACACACAAGTGAGTGTCAAAATATTCTTTTTTTCGAAAAACTTTTTTCAAGTTTCCCTTTACACAACTTCAACTACGAAAAACTTGAAAAAAGTTTTCCAGTCCAGAACATCACTTTCTGAAATCATTTTTGAAGTTATCCTGAACTACCGGGAAACTTATTTCAAGTTTTCCGGAAAAAATTCAAGTTTTTCGGAAAAAATACACTATCGGAAAACTTCAATGTGACATTTCCGTAAGCTACAAGACAATTTCATCTACAAGTTTTTCGGTAGTTGTTTGATTTTTTAAAAATATTTTTTAAATTAATTTTTTTGTTTTAATTTTTTAGTATATTAGTATTTATTTAATTCATTTGATTTTAACTAATTTTTTTTCAGTCGGTAGGGTTAGAAGTAGACACGAAAAAGTTATAGGAAGAATACATGACTTTGAATTTTCATCGTATATGGATGTTGCTCCGGAAAGTTCCGTCCAACATCACGTAAAAGACGATAATTTATGGTGTATTTATTATTAATTATTATGGTGTATTAATTATTTATTGTGTATTATTTATGATGTATTATTTATATGTATGAATTATTTAATGATGCATTAATTATTAATTATTTAATGATGTACTTATGATGTATTAATTATTTATGTATTATTATTTTAAAAAAATTATGGTGTATTAATTATTATTTACGGTGTATTAAAAAAAATGGTGTATCGGAAAACTTGTCTATGAAGTTTTCCGGAAACATGTACCGGAAAAGTTGAAGAAATACCGAAAATCTTTTTTTGAGTTTTCCGGTAAATACTTCCGTTCCGGAAAACTTACTTTAATCTACCAAAAATCTTTTTTATTGACTACGATAATGATGAAATAGTAAAAAAAAAAGTGATTTTGAATTTGATAAAATAGTAAAAAAAAAAAAAAATGAGGATATTTTTGACATTTTCATAAATTTGTAGGGTATAAGTATAAAAATAGGGGTATAGGATAAATTTTTCCTACTCTTTAACTCATTCATCTTAGTCACCAACCCAACTTTATATTCTTTGACCTACCCCCAATTTTATATTCTCAGAATGTGAAACCATATTAGTATAATTTCTAAATATATTAAAATTATAAAAAAAAATTTATTGTTAATTCTTTTAATTTTCGAATGTGTCTTTAGTTAATTAGTTTTGAACTGTATTTTTCTTTTGTCAAATTAGTATATGAAATTACTAACAAAAAATATACTTAAAGATGTGTTAGCAATTTCAATATATTCAAAGACACCGCCGCATTACACATTCGGAGATCAAAATTATTATTTAAATTTAATCTATAAAATTACTAACAAAAAATATACTCAAAGATGGATTAGCAATTTCAATACATTTAATAACAACATTTTACACTTTACACATTTAGATATCAAAATTATTTAAATTTTGACCATCCAAATCCAGTGATGTTAAATCCATTCAAAATGTACTCAAACCAATTAAAAAGGCCTATACACACTAGAATTTCGATTCAATAAAAATAAAAATGATATGCACAAAAAAAGAGTTCACTCCCTACCATTCCTACCCTCTCATTCTTTCCCCGCCATAGATTGAGCAATGCTAGCTACACTAACTTAAACGAGACAGATCAACTCCTTCAGGATATTTGAATGTCTCGGCTGCACCAAACTTCCGACGTTCTTCGCTACTATCATCTTCATCATCACTACTATCATCTTCGTGGTCTGTCGAATTTGAGGAAGGATCATGCATACTTTTAGAACGGCATAATGGGGTGGCAAGCATGCTCACTTGACCATGGTGAGATATCTCAACAACAACTGCGTCGTCATCTTGTGGGAGAGGTTGTTTCCATGGTTCTCCATCAATTCTCATGAATGTACAGTCAGTTGCACCTTTGTGAAATTCAAATCGGATTTTGCTTGCCTGTATGATTATATATTGTAGTAACATTACAATATAAGTTAATTAGCCAATGGAAGGGGAGGAAAGGAAAACCAATGCAACAATGGCTTCTAAAAAAATGGTTAAGTAATTGGTTCTATATTTCACATTATTTGTAAAGAATAAATTAACATGTGTTCCCTTTCTATTAGGAAAAATCCAAGTCCATGTTGTATAGAGAAAATGTCTAAACATAGTTTGTAAAGAGAGGCATCCCAATTTACAAGATGGTTTTATATAGATGATTTAGGTCCAATATAGAAAATCTAATATGGTATCAAGAGCCTATCGAATCTATGCACCAAGTCCAATAATGCTAAAGGTGAAGAGGTGTATTAGAAAAAAAACTTAAGTCTCACATTGAGTAGAAATAGTTTATAAAGAGAGATACACATCACCTTACAAACCATTTTATAAGGATGAGTAAGACCAACGATAAAAACCTAATAGATGGTCAAGATTATAAATTTTAATCATTACATGGCCATAGTCACATGGATTTACTGTTTTTATCATTTGACTATTTCTAGATAGATTCAATGGTCAAGATTTACACTTCTTAACCTCACATACGAATAAGTCTTTCACAAGATACATTCCAAAATATATTTATGCTATATAGGGGATATATCAAGTGATAGAGTCTTCTACGGGAGAATGAACAGGGTAAATCTTGATTGTATAACCATACATTAAGGATAAAGATTAAAAGTGTTTAATAATCACATAATTATTCAAAAAAGTTAAATGACTATTGTTTTAATCTTCAATCATTCATTATTAGATTCAACAGTCAAGATTTACTCCTCTCACTTCATATAAAAATAACTCACAAACCTCCCATCCAACATAAATGGATGGTAAAGATTAGATTTTGGTAAAAAAAAGTCTTTGACCATCCATGTTTGAAGAACTCAAGATTAATTCGTCTCACATCTAATCTCTTGCTTGAGGTGCCCTATATATAGTTAGATAGAAAGAGAGAGGGAGGCAGTGAAAAATAAACAAATAAATACTACATATTAATGGTATCACAAATCCAATATACTCTACCTGTGCTAAACGAGTCCCGTGCCCATTTGGTGCCAACAAAACAAGACCATGCCAAGCATCTCTAAAACCAACTACTTCAAATAAACCATCATCCACAAATGGAAGAGTCAGGTCCCTCTGAAAAGCATAATTACATAAATATCAAATAAAAAATCCAGACAAAAATCTGTCTATGTTCTTAACAAATGTGTCAAATGATTTATGAAAAACTGGAAAAAGAGAGAGACGAGATTCAACACATACATAAATTGACTTCTTTCTATTTGGCTTTCCCCAAGGATTGAGTCCACCCGAAAAGCTGGGCAAGTTGAGGCAGACTATCGATCGTATGCTGTATATGAAAGGTCAAAAGTTTGAGTTATGCAATAAGTATGCATGAGGAGGATCTATAAAATTATCACAAAAGTTTGAGTTATGCAAGAAGTATGTGCCATTAAATTCCACCAATACTTTTAGCATGCATTGAATTTGTTCTGAGGAACATGTTTCACTTATAGTTGTTAGAATCAAAGATTTGATATGATTTAGCAAAGCTAGCAAGTTGTATCATGTGATGAATCACAAACAACTTTGCATTATTCACTACGCATCTTTTTTATGATATATTATTATATTTTCAACTATTTTTTATTGTACTCCTGAATCTTAAGTTAGCATGATGATATACAAACTTGAACTACAATTTGAATATATACTGAGATAACCATGAATATGTTTGCATTTTTTGAATAGTATCTCACCTGCTAGGTATGTGAAGGTCTTCCCACTGACCTTGCCTTTTCATAATCTTTACCTTTGTGAGTTGAGCAATATTTCTGTGTCAAAATTTAAATATTTTGAATTATGATACCTAATAGAAGGTAAATTGTGAACTTAACACCACATAGTTCAGTAACCACAACAATAAATATCCCAAGAAAGTAACATTATTGTTAACAAGTTTGAACTGACTCAAGATATTATACGCAGTGTATCACCATTAAACTGTTACCGATCCGAAATAAATATTTGAAGAATCATTACTAAATAAATATTTGAAGAGAACGTTCATTATTTTGTACTATATTTGCTTTCTTATTTTATTATGTACCTGACTATATGAAGTGGAAAACTCATCTGGTACATCAAATATAAATGGACAAACAGAAAGGAAATTTTCTTAAAGTTAAGTTGCTCATTGTATCTTTCATAACAACAATGGCAAGTGACAGCAAATGGCCGACGTGATCAAAACCCAATTCTCGTGCACCAAATACATCTAAGTATAAATTACTTAAACTAAGATATTGCAAAGATGGAAGAACAACATGATCTTGATTGCTACCTATTTGTATGTCTTTATTATTTTAAGATATATGATATTTTATTGCCAAATAGAAGCTAGCTATTGTAGACTCCGCTTATTGTTTTGCGTTTTTAATAGTAATACAAATTATTGCATTTTAAAAACTCACCGAGAAGATTGAAACAAAGAACTCAAGAACCAGCCTTGTGTACATCCAAGCTTCAGATAAGCACTCTGGTTACCAAAAGAAAGAAAGAAAGACGAATGAATGAGAAGATCCATTATTGACAATTGTATGATAAAAGCAAATAATTCACACCTTATTAACAACCAAATAGAGCCAAAATTTAATGATAGATGGAATATGACAATATATAATTCATCAAATGATATGTGACTGGTTTATAAAATATTGCAAGAATATTCAGCCACTTGATAATGGATTGTTTAGATTTGTCTTGAATAAATAAAGTTCAGGACAACTATCCAAACTAGACTGCAACAAATGATACTACTACTTTCGTCTCGACTTATAAACCCATTTAGCACTTTTCACATATAATAAGAAAAGTAAATAGTGTATTCAATATTATCAACTTTAACTTTATGTATGAATGTTTCTAAAATACCCTATTGTATATTTGAAAAATTGTATATTTGAAAAATAATAATAAATGTATCTAATAATTTGAAATGAGGCCTATATTTTTTTCTAAGAGATTTATATTCTTTTATATTTTGGGACAAAGGTAGTAACTACTAAACATTTGATGTAACTCCAGATGCAGAAAATTTTGTTGATAGCTATTAGATAACAAATGCTAAATAAATTTGTAAAAACAAAAATTGGCAAGCAAAAAGCTATTCCAAATTAAGATTGTTCATGAAAAGAAAATTTACTATATCCATCTAAAATCATTTTTTTATCATGATAACTATAATGATTCATAAAGAAAGAATTGGAAGTAAAGAAATAATGAAAAATATTTTGATTTTCAATAATATGTTTCCTACGAGGAATTGGTACCTGATTATATAACTGGTTTTTAAACTTCTCTGGATGTAACTTCCTCTCCGAGTGAAATGCATATGATACTTGAGCATCCATTCCTGCATGACAAACATACACATTTTACGGCGCTCTTGCTGGTCACACTAATCTAATAACTTTGAAGTTTTTTATTTATTCTACAAATTTGAATCGAATTTAAGACAAGTTTGATTTTCTTACCCATGCTAAAATAGTTCCAAAATCCCCCGCGGTAAGTGTGGTAACCCTCCTGTGAACAGACAATAATTCACTGATAAGCATGCATGGAGTGCTTCACTACTTGAAAAGTAAATTGAAGTATCAAGAACACTTGCAAACGTGTAAATGCAAAAGAACTAAAAACAAAAGGCTTGCTTGGTTTCATGCAAAATTGTGTGACGGCACCATATTTTCACTTTGTTTTTAATATATATTTGGAAATAGGGGGAAAATGTAAAAATAATGGCATTTTTGTGGTTAAAAGTGAAAATAGAAAATAAAAACAAAAAAATATTGTCTGAAACCAAACATACCCTTACCACTGCAATTTCCTATTTTGTTTTTCTACACTGTCAAAATTCCAGTCACTTACATAGTTGTTAATAAACATTTCAAACCATGTCTGTTGTATTAAGCTTTTCTAATTTGTTACTTAAAAGGGCACTTTCATAAGGATGAAGTAGACAAATGATCATGTACAGACATCAACAAATGAAATGAAAAACATATATATAACTCACCAAGTTTAGTTTATCGGATGAAGAGACACGATTAAATGCATGCATAGCATGAGGCAGCTCAAGGGGCGCAATTGGATCACATGAACCTTCTTTTGATGAAGCCTTCATTCTCATAATAATATGCCAGCTGAATAACATTTTAATTTTAATCATTTAAAAAATGAAATCTCAGTAGTCGAAATTTATGAGTTGCAACATAACTAACAAAATATGCCAGCAAATTTTATTTTATTCTATCATGTATAACAATTCTTATAGAGGAAAAACAGAATAGTTGGTATCCTGTATTTACATTAGCAAGAAGGGAAAATTAGATGGAGGACGAAGGAAATCAAAGAAATCGGACCGCAATGTGACGTGATATTATGTTGCATGAATGTTGTTAACATTTTTGTGCTGTTGTGCATCCATGTGAGAGGTTTCACAAATTCAAAATTTAAAAAACAAATAGTGGAAAAATACCTGTCTATTTTCATTTCCTTTGCAGCTTTCACGTGATTCAGAAATGATGCCACAGATTGGAGGTCTGTGGTAGGGTTTTTCTTTCCCTGTGAATGAAATCAATAACATTGAGCATATATACAATTCATGCACCACTTCCGGCAGAGTAAAACCTTACATATGATTCATAAATTGGCTTGGCTTTGTAATTAACAACTTGAATCGCAGTTTTGTGATTATTGTTTGGTATCAAAATGATCATAAAAATGAAAGAAACAAAACTTATCATGGATCTAAACTATCATATAATAAGGCAATGCATTGATATTGACTTGCATAAAAAGAACATCGACAAAATGAAAATTGATCCAAGTGATTATGAAATTCTCATAGTTCAGGTTGCGCAAAATAGTCAGATAATGTACCCATCCAAATGCAAAGGGGAGATTATTTCCGGTCCCGAGTGGCACCGTTGCAATTGGTGGCGGGTGAGATAATTTAAGGTCAGATACCACTCCAAGAAGCCAGCTAGCAGTACCATCTCCACCTGCAACCTAGATTATCAAGCAAAACATGTCAGATGATAAATAAATAACAATTGGAATCATCGGATACCAATAGCATTGCCACATGGTGCGGAGACAAAAAAACACATCACAAGTTTGAAAACACAAAGGATCAACTTACAATTATTCTCAACCTATTCTGAATTTCTGCAGCAAAATTATCTCCATTGTGCTTTAGCTTTTCTATATTAGCATAAAGCTGATGCAGCACCTTATCTGGAGCATTTACTCCCAAATCATAAACCTGGTACAAAAATATTAAATAAAATCCTTAGCATCATCAATCTATTATCTAACCATGATCGCATCGCAATTCTTGATATTACAAAATATCCCTATCAAATACAACTAATGTGGCCTCAATCACAATCTCTTATGATCACATAAACCTCAAAAACCTTGATGTGAGAGCCCAAATCTCGGTTTTTAAAACCCTGATTGCAGTCATGTTTGCATCGCAATTCTTAATATTACAATGAACCGTTGTCAAATACAAATAACGTGACCTCAATAGCAATCTCATTATGATTGCAGAAACATCAACAACTTTAACATCAGAGCCCAAATCCCGGTTTTTAAAACCCTGATTAAAGTATTCTTGATATTACAAAGAATCATTGTCAAATACAACTAATGTGACTTCCACCACAATCACATTACCCGATCCAGAAACATCAAAAACCTTGACATCTAAGCCCAAACCCCTTAAAACCGTGATTGTGAAAAAAAGAAAAAACTTTTACCTGATTTTGGTTAAGAAGGGAACTATAGGTAACAAGAAGCTCCCCTCCAAGCTGACCACCACTTTTGGTGTTAATGAAAACAATGACAGGACAAGCAGGTACATGAGAGACACTTCTGATCTCGGTTCCTGGCACAAGTATATAATCCGGAATCGAAAACTCCTTCAAGGTTCTAATGCTATTGCCATCACCCATTGCAATCTCCAAACTGCACAATCTTAATTATTTCAATTTCATCACAAAACCCTCCATCAACATCAAATTCAAAAATTAAAAAAAAAAACCATGTAAATAAATGTAAATTTAAAAGTAAAATACACCCTTCTTGACAGCACACAATAGAAATATTAAATTATTAAAAATAAATAAATTTCAATAAAAAAAAAAAATTTAAACAACTCGATAAGAATTTTTTAACCTCCACTTCCTAACGGGAAAGCTAAGAGCATAACAAGAAGAAAATTTGTTACGTGTGTTGTGCTTCATTGGAATTTTCAGCAACTTTGATAAACAAGGAAACAAAAGAAAATTCTAGGAATTATCGAAAGAGAGAACAACGTTATTATCCCAGAATAACATAATAACTACCATGAAACAGTTACAGAACTAACAACTAACAAACTATCCTCATCATCATTAACAGAATCTGATTCGCCACCAAAAAAATAATCGTTTATTTATTCGGGACTTTTTAATCAACCAAACAGGGATTTGTTCCCATAGTTCAAACAAGTATCTCGCACGAAAATAATCAAAAGCAAAAAAAAAAATGGAAAAAAAACTGAAAGCGAAAAAGAAGAATAAGAAAAGGAAGATACCTTGCGGAATGGGAATTGTTTTGTGTGTGCAAAGATATATTCAAGAATGTTCGAAAAGTAAATAGTGTTTAGCTTTGAAGCAATGGTTTGATTCGTTCACGAAGAGAGAGTAGAAGAGAAGAAAAGAAAAACGTTTTTGTTGTTTGACTCTTCAGGGGAAGGGCGATTTGAAGTTTCTTTTTATTTTGAATATATAAGACAGAATTGCAGTTTAAATGCAGTGTGGGGCCAGGCGCGTAAACGTTTTAGATAGGAAAGGAGGAAGACGAACTTACTCCGAATGTACTGACAGCGACTTTCTACTATGTTATAAAAGTGATTTTTTATTTTTCAATTTTTAATTTTACTACCAACACTCCAAAACTATAGTTACCTATATTTTAGTGAAAATATCAAAATGTCCTTAACACTTAATAAAAAATTGGTTTAATCATCATCATAGATGATTTTAATTTGCTAAGGATACTTGAAAGAATTTATTTATATACATTGATAGTATAAAGAATATTTACATTATCAATCAATCACAATTGTTAGATCATTAGTAATATTTAACTTTTCTCATAACTACTTATAAAATCACTCACATGATTGGCCGTGATTTCCTGACTATGTAATTTTTTTTTTACACTGATAGTGCATAAAAATAAAACTCTATATGAAATGAGTTAACATAGACTAAAATGTTCAAAACTATACATACATTAATATAAAACATGTACATCTATGCAAATTGATAATGTGTAGGTACATGAATTGATTTTGCGCACATAATAATTATCATGTGTTTGATTTTGATTATGATTATCTTTATGCAGAAATGGTGCGTATTATGTTTACTAAGGGAATGGATCAGATTACAATTAATGATTCTGATAATAACGAGGGTCGTTGCATTAAACTAACAGCTTCTGAATGGACTCAACGTCTTGAGAAGCAGCAGGAAGTACAATGAGGAGAGGCAAGCACAACGAGAACAACGACGACTGCAACAATAACAGGCAAAATAGGCGCTGACACATCAGGAGAAGCCAATATAACATGAGGAGCAGACACAACAAGAGGCTCAATCATAACTGATGGATATCCTGGTGATCCTGCTGACACATTTGTCCTTAGGACATTTGGTAACCACGTGACTACTCAACTTTGGGATAGTGTGGTAATTTTCTCGATCATAATAAATTTATAATAGTTGTTGCCATAATGTGTTTTAACGTATATTTTTTTTCCTTCGTTTATTTTAGGACCATGGGAAGTTGAGGGTATTTAGCAATAAAAAAATTAAAGAAGCAGTCATTGAACATGAAGAGATGGAGCAGTTAGTTAAGTGTTTAGAGGTATATATGTTGGTAAAATACAGTTACGAAGAGATGAAGCAGTCATATTTGTTTTTGTAGAGAGGTAGCGTTGAGACACTAATAGCTTCCATCTTTCAATTGAGAAGATGACAATTACACTTGTGATATTTCCTCACTTATGCATTTACCCATCATTTGAGCATTATTTATAGTCACTGTTATTAACAAAAATGAGGTTGCAAATGTATTAGTTGAACTACTTGGAGTTACTGAAGCACATGTTCATGTTGAATCCAATGGCACATAGATAACAACAATTTGATATAGTTGGCTACTTGAAGTGTATAATCAATATTGTCTTGACTAGCTATGGGAGATGGCTGCAGGGGTGTTTCTATTCTTTTTGGTTGGTTGCACCCTTTTCAGCGACAAAATGGCATTCAATGCCAGTGTTGTCTACTTGAAGTTCTTTAGAGACTTCGCTCATGCAAGGATACTCAAGGGGTGTTGCTGCTCTTGCTTACTTATATGATAATCTTCGCGTGGCCAATTTGCATCACACCAAAACGATTTTCAAGTATCTAGCACTTTTACAAATAAACTCAATTGTTGTTAATTGTTGTTAATTGTTGCTAATTATTGCTCAGTAGGTTGATAAATTATATTATTATATTATTAATTATAAATTAATGATATGTTTATATATATACATATATGAGTTTAGGGTTTAGGAAAGCTCTTGATGAGATTGATGTTGATAAGGTATGTTGGACACCATATGAAGATCATAGAGCGACGCGTTTGTTTCACGAGGCTTTTTTTTAGTGTGGATACGGTAGAGTTCGAAGATGTATACACATCTACCAGACAAGGTATTGCGTTAATATGGTTATGTTCAAATCATTCACGGTTCATCATTAGAGATAGTAGGTCATACGATAATTCTAGAGGGAATATACATAATATTCACGTAGTATGTTGTGCATGTAATTTATGATAGTGCAGTTGTGTATGATCCATCAGACTGTGTGGACGGTTACATGGATTGCTTTCACAAGATATCTCATTGTTACATCATTTGGCGAGAATCAGTTCATGTTGGTCCATCAATTGCATAATCTTTTGACGTTGTTCTATTCAATGCTGATATAACGGTAAATACAATAAAAGTTATAACATACTTAGTTAGTCATCTATTTTCTTATCTAAATTAATTATTATTATTTTAATATTGTGTCGAGCATTATAAATTGCAGAAGAGTTTATCCTCCGTCATTTGGTTTTACCTAATGATATTGAACTCGCCAATTGTGATGTTGCGTACTCAGAGGATAGTGGTAGAGATTGGACAAATGTATTGCCTTACCATAGGAAGGAAAGAGATGCTTAGGGCTTTCGTAATATGTTTATTTAATTTGGTTAATGTTTGGTGAAATATTTTGGATATTTTGGTTGAATATTTTGGATACCTTGACAATAAAAATCTATGACATTTTTATTTTGGATATGTTTAAGCAATAATTTAGTAATATTCAATATCAACAATTTGAATATTGATTGTATAATACTAATTATCAAAATTTAGGATTTATCAATCATTCAGGTTTAAAATAGGTTAATTAGTAGTGCATAAAAATATTTACAACCAATCTTGCATGTGACGATTGTATGTAATCTTCCATTGTCGTGTTTCTTCAGTGCAATATTTTTTTCCCAAACTTTTTGCAAGTGGTGTATGTGAATCCAGCTTCAAGTAAACATGTTAAAATCAATAAGTTATTAAACAACAAAATGAGGTGTATATATAATAAAACTAGATATCACAATTAGTATTTGTACGAAGTGACAATTCTTAACAAATGCAATAACATCATACAAATGATCAAAAAGTATTATCCAAATATCTATAGTTGCAACTTGTTCAACATATACACTGTGTATAAGTTGTTGAACATAAATTTCTCCGTCAAATATTCACTTGAAATGAGATCTGAATTCTTGAATCTCTGTCAAACATTCTTGACACATGAAGGCCCAAAAGTTCTCACTCATTCCAAGTTAACCTGTAACTGCACGATATTCACAATTACCATCATCACAACATCAATAATATCATCTATGAAACCTTAATGGTTGATGGTCAAGGTGTAAGCTTTTTGACTTATGATCTAGGTTGTTGTACCTTACTGAAAGATGTTCTAGTGCTACATGTGTTTGTGCTACTGCACCAAACATTTGCATCCATATACTCCCACCAAGATGATCACACTTGGTTGATTTTTCTCCTTTTGATACCTCACTTTTTCCTTTTTTAGGTGCACCATTTGTTTTAACATTATCAACAGGTGGGAACATCAACATAGTGATCGATACGCGATCTCACGCAATTTATCCTTAAGTGCAATTTTGTCAAATACACCAAGCTCGTCAATTTTTTTTTCCACTATGACATCTATTTCATATTTCGCATATATATTTTAACCTCATCAAGCGTTTGTAATTTCTTAAATTACAGGCCATACGTAAACCCAGTTCACGTATTTTTACATAAATTGTATTTGCATAACGCTTGTAAATTATTAAATTGCATAACATACGTGAACACATAATACGTAAGGGTACGTGCTTTAAGTTTGCGTACAATGTATTATTTACAACGTACATTATCTCAAATCATATCAAATTTCCATATTTTGAAAAAAATTACAAACACAAAGCACATCACTAAACATACCTTGTTGGTTACTTTAACCACAATAAGAAAATGCAAGTTATGGAGTATAAGTTATGAGTGAGGGTGTGAGTTATGAATAAGTACGAAATATGATTTGTGAGTCATGAGTATGTGATATGGTTGAGGTATCATGAGTGAGGCATAGTGATAAAGAGAGAAAGGGACAAATTAGGATTTAAGAATAAAGGGTATTTTTGGAATTTTTATTTTATAAAAATTTGATGGGGTGTGGATAGTAATTCAGGAAGTGTAGGTAGTTTTTATCGTCTTTTGTTTTTATCTAAATATTTGTTTTCATCATTTAGCTTTTCTTATTTGTTTTAATCTTTTAATTTTCATCATTTTATTTAATATTTAATATTGGTTTAATTTTTTATATTTTATAAAATTATATAAGTTTGTCGTTTTATTAAAGATTAAACACAGATGCTAAAAAAAAGATATATACCAAAACAAATAAAAAAAATTAAAAAATTAAAAATAAATAGCGAAAATTATAATCAACTCAATATTTTATTATTATGTACGAGTAAACATTAATTTTTATATATATTTTTTATTATAAAAAAATGAATAAAAAATGTGTAAGAAAATGGGAGAGTAATATATTTACTAAAATTGAGTGTATATATATAAATGCATGTGTGTGCTAAATTACTCTTATTAATTATTAGTCTATTTACTAATATTATTAATGTAAAGAGAAAAATAATAAATTGAAAGAGATGCATGTAATTTTAATTAGAAAGTACAAATGAAACAAAGAAATTAATATTAAGGTAGGGAGTTATTTGAGTTGACTCATAACTATTAAACCAACTTACACAACTTCAAATCTAATATTTTCAATCAGTGTGAGTCGACTCACATGTCTCATGAATTGACTTACACAACATGTACTTGAAATTTAACAGCTTTAAGGTTGCTATGACAGTTACAAAGTGGTTATTTTTTTTAGAACTCATTTTTATTTTTGTTTACCTCTTTCATGCATCATATAAAAGGTTTTCTTACCATTTCTAAACACAAGAATAATTTTACCCATTCCTCCTCATACTCACCATTCAAGATCATATCATAGATTGAAAACTTTTTCTTGATCAAGTTGGGTCTACAATCGAGTGGTGAAGCGATAAGCAACGACAAGGGGATATTGTTTATTGGATAGTTTATTCTAGATACAAATCATATTGAAGAATTATCGGTGGATTGTGTATCAATGGTTGAACATATTGACAATGAAGAAGGTGTTCTTCAGAAACGTCTTAGAAGGGTTTCTAGGTCTCTATCTTTGCAAGATTGAGGTGTCGTCATTTCGAAGACAAGCTCGTATTTCAAAATTTAGAGGGTATTTGAAGATTATGTGTAGAAGATTGTTTAAGAAAGAAGGGGTCGTGTATACAAGTGTTTGCAACATCCATCAAAAGATTCTCTAAACATTCACAACAATAATAAAAGGAAGAAAACACTCATTCATTTGAATGGGGACAAGATGTACTTTACAAATGAGAACGAAGTAGAGAAATCTATATAAATCACTGTGTGAATCATTCTATCTCAAACTCTTTAATTTCTGCACTTTTAATTTATTCTTGATTTTCTATTTTGTTTAGGAGTTTGGTGAAAAATCTGTGTTTGTGCAAATTGATAGGAAAATTATTATAAGATTTTTCTATTTTGAAATATTGTATTGGTTTTGAATGTTGAATAGAATTCTGTTTTGAACATTAAAATTCAACATTTTAGATTTGATTTAACTAAAGAAAATCTAAATGATAATAGTTCTATTGATTAAGATTCATTGAGCCTATATTTGAGGATATTTGTCATATTTTGATTGAAGTGCTAAAAACTTTTTTAGTTGTTTATTCCATATACCATCATCGAATTAATTCGAATATCTTATGCACATAATCAAATGAGTTCATCACATTAATTTCTGTTGTGTAACTCAAAAGTTTTCAAAACTATTTTTTGAAAGTTCCAAACTCAATTCAACCCCTTTTCTAGAGGTCATTTCGTAAATAACAAACTTTTAATTCATTTTTGTGCATATTTTATTTTAGAGAGAGAAGTTAAAGCTCGTCCTAGTAGAATAAAAATGGAGTCTTTCATATCTTTTAATTACAAATTAAGTATTGTTATTTAAAGTAAATGTCTTTATTTTTATTTTATTTTTTTGGTGATAAAAGTAAATGTATTTTAATAAATTAAAATAGATTAATTTGCATAAATTGTCGATATGAAATTTTTAGAAGTTAATCATAATCATTTATTTGTTTGACTTTAGAAGTTATAAAATTAAATATTTTAATGATTAATTGGAGTGTATAAAAATATTTACATTAATAATATATATAAAAAATTCAATTCAATTTAAATATCACAAGTAGAATAATTTTGATATATTGTTAGTGTAAATTTATTTTCATTGTCACTAAATAACAAACCCTGATTTATATGACTTTTAAGTAAGAAATGATGAAAATCGATATTATTTGATGATTAAACGTAGAAAACTTTATAGAATGTCAATATATATAAATTAAACTATATCTCAAAATAAATATTATTTTATTCTATTAATGTAACATAAATAATTTTATTTTCCTTCCCTTTTTACTAAATAGACGTAATTAATTATTGAAAATGTCGTATAAAAAAGAGATATAAATTTTTTCATCGTCAGAATTTTATTTTCATTTTTTATACTAAAGAGAATTCACAATAAGAAAGTACACGATATAAATAGACCTTTATAAAATCATCATAAAGTAAAATGTTAATATTTTATTTGATAAGAGCAAAAAATGAGCTTACTTTGTTCGGTAATAATCATTTATGAATTTATGAGTTTATATTTATAGTATTTTTTATAAGATAATTTAAGTAGTTTATTGTAACACCCCAATATTTTCATATATATTATATATGTGTCTTTTAGTAATTTTTGTAATTTATTATTTAATTAATAATTTATTCTACCTGTAAAGAAATTAAATTAAAATTTACAAATCCCTATTTTACTTGAATGATTATAACCTTTATTTTTATTTAATTGTTTTGGTGTGACAATTACATTAGAACGGTTTATGGCATAATTATTTTCTACGTGGACAACTGTGTATTTTATTTATTTGATTATTTTCGATAATCATGAAATTGATCTGTTAGATAAGTTGACTTTATTTTTTATACGTGACCTGCAGTGATATCTTTGTCATACTTAATTTATTTTAGTAGATGAAAACAATAGTTGAAATATTTAATTAAATTATAATTTATAGAAGTTATATCATTATTAGTTTTATTTTAGACCAAATAAATATTTAACCAAGAAGATAATAGAATTAGTGAAAATCCTTAGATTTATTTATATATTTTATTTAATCAATTTAGCGTGACAATAGTAAGATAATTGTTCCTTAATTTTAATTATTTGATGAAGTATATTTATATTAATTAATTGTTTGGGTTTTGTTAGTAATTAATTAAAACTCGTAGGAGTATTTTTTAGAGTGAACAATGACCAAGTCAATTTTGGTCAAAATTTAATCATCACACTATATTTTATTGTTAATAGCATTTAACTATAAAACCGTGTGTTTTCTACTTTACATCCAGTCAAATGTGTAACAAGCAAGAATAAGTACATGAATGTCAATTAATTTATAACGGTTGGTCATTGAATGATATTATTTCAATTGAATATATTATTGATGTGTGCAATTAACCTCAATGAGAAAAATTACTCTCTTTCTCTAATCAGCTTCACGTCTCCATTCACAACATTATATTTTCTTTATCTCAAATATTTTCAAGTCACTCAAACAACCACCCACATATTACCTCTCTTTCTTGTGGAAGCTCTAAGCTTTTGTTCCTTCATCTTTATGAGATTTTTCGAGGGCTATATAGTGTTACGTGGAAGGAAAGCGTTCAAGGTAAGGGTTTTTCCCTAATGCAGAGTTAGGCTAGATATTAAATTAGCGATTCGTAAGATGTTGATATAATGTCTGGATGTCTTAAAAGAAAAAGATTGATTTTATTTTCGTCGTAAAGAAATTAACTATAATGTTTTGATTGTTTTTAGTAATACCTCTATCTTGATGAAATTAATTATAGAGTTCTATTTTATTATTATACCTTGATAAATATGTTTGTAGTGAAAATGTTTAATGCCTTACGTGTTTTAGAGTATTCAATTATAAAGTTATAATTTTTATAATGATGTAATTAGTAATGTATTTATTATGATGTATTTGATTAGTGTTGACTTTTGAGTATTTTAAATTTAAAACTTGACTTTTATGAACAATATATGTTTCTCGAGGACATGGATGAAAATTTTATATTTCTTTAATTTTAATAATATGAGAAAATTGATTATTGAATAGTCCATTTTAGAATGCGGAAGACTTTATAGTGAAATGAATGAAATTTATCTTGTTATTGTATTCTTGGTGATATGAGTTTTAATTGTTATCAATAACACGTAGTCAAATCGAATCCTATGGATTATTAAAATGAAACTGGTGATTTTGAGATATTTGTTCACGTGCAATATTTGATGTGTTGAAGTTACTGAGCTATAACTATGAACATCCATGAGATATAAATTTGATGTCTTATGTGATTAAAAAATTTAATTGAAATATTTTGTCTTTGTAGTTGCCTAAGTGGTTAGTGATTTGTGTTTTAAATACTGTGATCTTTGTGGTTGTCTAAGTGGCTGGTGATTTGTGTTTTAAATAATTGTTATCTTTGTGGTTGCCTAAGTGGCTGGTTAATTGTGTCTTAATAATTGTTATCTTTGTGGTTGCCTAAGTGGCTTGTGATTTGTGTTTTAAATATTGTTATCTTTGTGGTTGCCTAAGTGGCTGGTGACTTGTGTTTTAAATATCATTATCTTTGTGGTTGCCTAGGTGGTTGGTGATTCGTGTTTTAAATATTGTTATCTTTGTGGTTGCCTAAGTGGCTGGTGATTTGTGTTTTAAATATTGTTATCTTTGTGGTTTCCTAATTGGCTGATGATTTGTGTGATTATTTAAGTGAGTGGTGACATATACCTTTTGAGCATCATTATCATTTCATTACATATCATATGCATTTTTGTGGACGCCTGTGTGGCTGATTTAATTTTTCCCATTGGTATGGGTGACTTCTGTGTGGACGCCTGTGTTGCTGGTTATATCCGGATCATATATGTTTATGAGCATGCATAACTTGCATACATTTTATTATTATTATTTTTATTTTGATATAATTATTTGACCTACGGTTGCTACTTGATTTATTTACATACATTTTATGACTTTTAATACATCTTTGAGAACTGTTAAAGAATCAATTTCTTTAAACCTTTTATGACGAAAAGATTTTATATTCATATTTTATGGTTGTTAATTTATTATTTGGTTTAATTTTTGCTGTGGGATGAATTGACCCCTTACACCAACATTTAGATTCTAATGATCTCAAAGAGTACATTGTAAAGTTATGTACTCTTCATCATTAACTTTTAATAGAAATGTGGAAGTGAGAATTGATTTACTAGTAAATAATTGAATGTCATTAATTTCAGTCAACCTTTCTTTTGAATTTCACTTAAAGATAATTTATTTTATTTTGGAGCATAAATGAATATTGATCTAATGACTGAAATATTAATTTGCAAATAAATGAATAAATAATATTTTAGTAAATTGCATTACATTCTTTTACAAAAAAAAAAAAAAAATGTATCAAGTCATTTTCTGACGCATCTTCAAATTATTACGTAATGAACTACTTCTAAGAAAAAATAATTATAGTTGTTTCTAAAATAAAATAAATATTTTTAAGTAATTTTTTGATAAAAAATTTGGGGCGTTACATTTATGAGCTTATAATTTATCATTTTTCTTTTAATTTTACTCTTATTATTATAGTTAAAATCCTTTTTTATTCTTTATAACTTATTTATTATAAATTCAAATAAATAATTTTAAAATAATTTAAATAATCAATTTATGTAATATAAAATAATTTTAATAAATAATTAAAAATAATTTATTTATTGTTATTTTAAAATAAATAAACTAACTAAATAAATAAAAAAATATCCGATTACTAAATCAATAATTTATTTATTATAATTCTAAATTATTTATAAATAATTTTAAAATAAATAAAATAGATGAATAAATAAAAAATACCAAATTGATAAAATTTAAATTGTGAATTAGGTTTTAGTAAATTTTCTTGTTTTTAGTGATATGGTAGTTGAATTTTCTGAGAGTGATACAATGTTTACTAATAGTAAGGTGCAGTAAATAAATTAACTCAGATTTATCTTGGTTCCCCTTATAACCAAGGGTACGTCCAGTCCTCTTGCATACCACAAGAGGTTGATCTACTAATTGTCAGAAAATGTATAACTCCCACCCTGGGATTCTTGCTACAAACTTCTAACAACACTCCTAAGATAGCACACCACTATCTTAGATTAAGCTACTTTTTAAGAAAGTATTACTTTCTTTTACAAGTGATACAATATGATTTGAATAAGAATAAGGAGAGGTATATTGATAAACAATCCAATAACAATTCAAGTACTTGAGAACCTTTCTGAATGATATGAAAATAAAATGCAAGTACTTTGTAAAAATCAGAATTTTGTTCAAAATTGTTCAGGGTATTGATTCAAGGATTGTGTGTGTTTGATCTGAAGTTATGGGGTATTTATACTCCATAAAATCTCTTCAGATTCGTGGCCATTGATCCAAGAGGTTTGATGAAAGAATACAATGATTTGGAGTTATTCCAAATCTGAAAAATTGTATTGCTTCCAGTTGTATTCGAATACAAGGTGTAATTTTTGAATATTTTTGAACGTTACAAAGAGGTGTATTCGAATACACACATCCTGTATTCGAATACAACTGGAAGCAATACAATTTTTCAGAT